>NC_063056.1:5920956-6220956 GCF_018812025.1 Megalobrama amblycephala
ATATTGCATTGTGGTGAGGGGGGCGTGGTTTAGAGAGGTCTGCAGCGGGAGAGAGAGTTGGGAGACGAGCGGTGAGTTACAGTAATTGGCGTGGAGAGACCGCATAAAAGACTGGGAGAATGAGAAGCTGGCAGAGAGGGACAGACTGCTGACTGGTGGAACGCTGGGGAGTCGTATGCTCGGGAGAGCTGAAGTTTATATTGTTTATGCCCTGTGTGATATTGAGCGCTGTTTAATTTAAATAAAAGCCACCAGCAGCAGTTAAGCCGACCCCGTCCTCTTCCTTCTTATTATAGAACATTGTTACACTGGTGCCGAAACCCGGGAAGGAAGCAGGAGAGCCGCCGCCGTCATGCAAACTTCATCATCCACGCCATTTGTGGACGTCATCTCAGCCCGTGCGTCATCCGCACCCCCCAGCATTGCTGGATATGAGGAGTGACAAGGAGCGGCATTTCCAGGCCATTATCCAAGCGCAACAGGAGGACCGCGAGAGGTTACGGAGCTGGATGAACCGGGAGGTTTGGGCCGAAGCCACAGCTCAGCAGTTCCCACTCACCCACCTGCCACTGAACAAGATGGGGGCTCAGGATGATCCTGAAGCCTTCCTGGACCTCTTCAAGAAAACAGCAGAAGCCGGTGGGTGGCCACGTGAACAATGGCCAGTGCGTTTAATTCCGCTGTTGTCTGGGGAGGCGCAGGTGGCTGCCCAACAGTTGCCCGTACAGAAACTCCTGGTCTTCGACGACCTCAAGAGGGCCATCATCCAGCGGGTCGGCCGAAGCCCAGAGCAACATCGCCAGCGGTTCAGATCGCTGGATCTGGGCGAGAGCAGCTGACCCTTTGTGATGGCCCAACAGCTCCGGGACTCATGCCGCAAATGGCTGCTGGCTGAGGGAAGCGACGTCGAGCACATCATCGACCTTGTGGTACTGGAGCAGTTCATCACTCGTCTGCCAAGGAAGACGGCCGAGTGGGTCCAGTGCCACCGACCGACGTCGCTGGACTCAGCCATCCAACTGGCGGAGGATCAGATGGTGGCGTGCCCCGGGGTCGGCGAATCCCTTCCAGCTGTCTCTCTCTCTTCCCCTTTATCCCCTCCCTCTACCTCTGTCTTATTCTCCCAGTCTTTTATGCGGTCTCTCCACGCCTATTACTGTAACAAGACACAGGTGTGTGTTATTTGCACTTAACCCACTTGCTCACCGCTCGTCTCTTCCGATGCAAACAAAGCAGCGTTTCTATCCAGTGAGTCGAAGAGAACAAAATCGTCACTTCCTGATAAACTGATGCTTAATATCACTAAGAAAAGTAGGGGAAGCCACTGTATATAATAATTTTTGTATATAATAAATTACTATCTCAGAGCACGCAGACGAAGCGCAATAAACACATTTCAGAGGCAGATGCCTGCTGTTTGGGAACGCAGTCTTGTAAGACAGTTAAATGTAATTATACCCAACCACTTTAACGACAGACTTTGCTCAGACATTTCAGATGCTATGCAAAAAGATCAGTTCGCTGGTTAGTCCAGTTATGCCGTCCCATCGCGCAAAGTTGTTTTTTGATGTGCATCGTGGAATTTATTCAGTAAATCTGTTTCCATCATAGTTTATGTGTATGTTTTCTTATCGGATAAAAAAAATGTATCCAACTCAAACGAGCGCATTTCATGCACATTTTTAGAATTTATGCACATCTTGGCGTTTCAATCCAACAGATATCCCAAAATACGCATAAAAATAGGTGGATGGAAACAAAGCTACTTACGTATTTGACAAATACAGCAATAGTCAGTGTTTTACCTTTAATGTGGTTACTGTCCAGAAGAGGCTGCAGATTGTGCACCTGCTCCAATAATGTGGCCTGGGAACGCAGGAACTCTTCCTCTGTATATATAGTAGGAGGAAAGAATTAAATCTTTACATCTGATAAACTTCAGTAGTGCTCAATAGGTGAATCCCAACTTGCAGGTATGTGACAGCAGGGGGAAAAAAATGCTAAATGCAACTAACCATATAGAGTCAGGATAGCAAAATTAATAGGCTTATCAGCTTTTAAAAGCGAGGAGAAAACACTTCTCATAGGTTGTGTTGCCCACGGTGTCTATACTGTATTTTACTCATCTGTTACTTGGTCAAATTATCCAGCTTAGACAGTGTGACATGCTCTCATCCTTACAAAACCATGAAAACAATTACAATTCTATACAGACTACAATAAAATACAAGTTCACATGCAGTGAGGATAAACTCATGGTTTGTGCCAAATACACTTTGTTTTGTGCAGTGAATTATTGGTGACCAAATCATGACACAACTGAAATTCAAGATTCATTTAGAAAAAAAAAAAAAGTGCACTTTCTTATTCAACCTATGTCATATATTCGCCTACGGCAGTTCATAGTAATACTAATACATTTCAGTGTTTGACCTTAAGGGCTGATTTATATTTATACAATTCACAAATATGGTACTTTACGTCCAATGTAAAATCAGGGTCCTGAACAAAACCAGTTGGGAATCACTGATATACATGGGTAAAAAAAGTGTGCTAACCTGCTAGAATAAACTCCAATTTCATTGCATCAGGCACAGCAATGAAGTCTGTGAACTGGGGGTCCAAATACTTCAGCAAATCTTCAACTGATAGAAAAGATAAATTGATAAATAGTGATAATGCATATTATTAACATACATAGGATTTTGATCACAAACATTGCTGATTCATTCGGAGGCTCTCACTTTTCTTGTGAAGGATCTTGACGCGCTCTCTCTTGTTTGCTGTGTTTGCAAGAGCGCTGCTGATCCTCATGAGTGACTCAGCACACTGAGGGAAGGAAGGAAAGACAGATTATAAATCCAGCAAAAGGTTAATCAGGTTATATAATAGTTGCAAATGGACATGTACTTCCTAACATTTGTTAATCATTTCTGAGTTCACCACTTTTGATCAACTTTTTGCCTTCATTGGTTTGTTATGAATGAGGCATAACACATTTTTTTAAATTACAAATATTCCATGTAAACTTGAAATTAGAATGAAGAATAGAATTAGAATAGAATTCAGAAAACGCTCAGGACATTCCGCTATTCTGACACATTGTTTCCATCAGACTCCCTTATGCTGCACACAAATACCAGGAATTATTTCCACGAAAGCATTACAAATTTATTTCAATTTAACTTAACAGCTTGCACATGTCTGATTTACTGATTAAAACCATTTTAAAGTCACAATGAAATCAAAATTGACAATTCTTATTTTTTTATATGGAATACTGCAGTATTCATAATAATTTATTCATGCACTTAGTGTTTTTAAATCATCACTTTAGGGCTGGGCGATGTATCGAATGCTTTTGTCACGCGCATTTCTTCAGTAAAGCCGGTTCCCTGATTACCGCTAAATCGCCATCACCTGCTTTCAAATGAAGCGGCATTTAATAGACAGAGCCGTAGATCACTGACAAGCCACGCAATATCACGTTCAATATTGCGCGTGACAAAAGCATTCGATACATCACCCAGCCCTACTTCACTTATAACTTATTTTTTTAAGCTTGCATACAAGTGATTATTATTATAAATGTGTTTTGTTTTGCTTTTTATATAATGCATCTTTCTCTTTTAATTTTGCTCTAATGTATGTTTATTGTATTTATATGTTTCTGTAAAGCGCTTTGAGATGTAACTTTTAAAGGCGCTATATAAAATAAAGTTTATTATTATTATTTTATTATACTATATATATATATATATATATATATATATATATATATATATATATATATATATATATATATATATATATATTTTAAATTCATGATGTGCCTCATAATGTTTAATCAAAATAACTTCCCCTCCAGTAACATCTCTTCTCTGATGACGTGTTTACTGGCATGAGGGCGGGGCAACCTGTCACTCACATGAGATCCACCAACAGCAAACCACAACTATCCAACCAGCCAATCAACTGCCCATGAACAAATCAAGCCCTGCCCTACATTTGTTCTTGTTTGAAAAGCCACTTCACTGAAGAAAAGACTATTGCAGCTTCCGTCATGCCAACATTAAAAACACATATTATATGTGAATGTTCAGTGAGTGGCGGTACATGTGCACTAGTCTGTGTGTTAGTTCAAGGGTAAGACCCCCAAATACGATATCCTTGTGTGAGGGAAAATTTAAAAGTCAGCTACATGTTTTCATGTATAAGGACTAAAATGAATATTATTAATGCGTTTAAAATATTGTTAGGAAAATATTTAGTTTCTAGTATGTAATTATATTCTAAAAACTTATATTGTACTGCATGGGTTAGGAACTATATGATTTATTTAAATATTTTTTAAATGTTTATTGTTTTAATTATTATTTAATTAATCAAATTAATTTAATTTAATTATTTATTTTCACATTTTTTTCAGTGTAATGTGTCAGCTGCCACGCCCGCAAAACGAACAGCTCTCACTACTGAATCATGACATCTACCACATGTCAGCATGCAATTTCTGACACAACTAATGCACATTAAACTCGTCAACAAGAATGAATGCTATTATGTGGTGAATATGATCTGTCAAATAACAACAATAAACACTGCTGAAACACACACACACACACAAACACAGAGAGACAGAGAGAGAGAGAGAGAGAGAGAGAGAGAGAGGGCTTTAGGCGTGTCTGAGGCGAATCACCTTCACTGGCTTATTGTTTTTTCCTCCTCTTTCTCCATGAATGCGTTTTTCGAGAACTTGAAGGCGAGCATCCAGATCGTCCAGATTGTTTTTCCCTTCCATTTTGTTGTTTGGTAGCTGTTCTCTAAACCGGAAATGACGCTTCGGACAGCGTCTTCTTCTGCGCGTCCCCACCCAGTAGCGGTCACATCTGCTGCCACCACACGTTCCTCCAGTGAAGAGGAAACATCAAAAAGTGATCATTTTGTAAAAACTTAAAAAGTGAAATAATTTAAACAAACACTATGCGCAGAGACAACGTAAGTGTTCACACATCACCTTTAAGTCCTTGACAGCGGGATGTTCATCAGGGTTCACTGAATAAGTGACCAGTGACCAAAATCAAAATTGATAATTCTTGTTTTTTTTATTCATGTTCCTCATAATATTTAATCAAAGTAACTTCCCCTGCTCTCTTTCAGTAACATCTCATCTCTGATGACATGTTTACTGCCGCGAGGGTGGGGCAACCTGTCACTAACAAGAAGGACACATATTGAATCATGTCTGCTCCAGTTTATTTGTGATCACATGGCTACTTTAAACAGCTCCATTAAGGCTTTAAATGATTAGTTCATTATTATATAGTTATATAAATGTTATATAAAGTTATATAAAGGTGCAATATGTAATATTTTTGCAGTAAAATATCCAAAAACCACTAGGCCAGTGTTATATATTTTGTTCACTTGAGTACTTACAATATCCCAAATGTTTCCAACTATTTGTAAATCATGAGAAAATTGCAATTTTAACCAAGGCTCCGGGACGTGTGAGGAGTCGCCTGTTAATTGCGTCATACCCGCGTTACCCTCGGTTTCCGGTTGTATTTTGTAGAAACCATGGAAACACCAAAGACGCTTTAATATATTACATGTTTTAATAGACAAGGGAACAACTGTTTTGATATATTTATTGACAGAAAACTAATTATTGTTATATAGCTCAACACGTTTAGTCTTATTGTTTAAATCTAATTTTCTTGATTTTTTGCGAGTACATGCTTTACCATGCCTCTGTCACAGACACGTCAGGCTCCACCATCCACCAATCACAACGCACTCAATCACCGGAATACTGATCACCGCCACCTGCACGTCATTAACGCACTCATCAGCACCACTACAAAGAGCACTCACACACAGCACTCCATGTCCGGTCTTGTTTGCAGATACTTATGTGCATGCTTACCTCAAGGACTCGCTGCTCTTTACTCACCTGTCTCCAGTGTGTCCTGTTCTCCCCGTGTGTTCCTACGTCCATGTGTGAGTGCTCCTTTGTCTCCAGCGATCTCCAGCTCCAGCGATTCCAAAGACTCATTCATCTGAAAACAGAAAGGACTGTAACTATCTCTACTCTTCATAATAATCATCATCATTGCCATTCCTTCACTCCTGCACTGCTGTTTATGCTCACTGGTTTTAATAAACAACACTTACCTGTGATCCTCCGTGTCCGACCCCTCTGTAACATAACAGAAGACCGGACCAATACCGCAGAACCAGTATGAGCCAACCGGATCCCTTCCAAGCACTTGTGGATGCGCTACGCCGCACTCTCACCGTCAATCCGCCATCACTGTCACCGACAGTCACCTCTCCTTCACCGGCACCAGCAGTTACCACGGTCAACACGGTCAGATCCCCTTCACCACCTGTCTACGCCAGTCCCATGGCCAAGCCAGCGCCCTACTCAGGATCGGCGGAGGACTGCTGCGGATTTCTCCTGCAGTGTGAACTGGTCCTGGAGATGCAGCCGCACCTATACCCTAATGATACCTCCAAGATAGCATTTCTCATCTCCCAACTGAGCGGCAAAGCATTGAAATGGGCAGACTCCATCTGGTCTCAACACGGTGCTGTTACTCAGTCGTATTCTGCCTTTATTTCCCATTTCCGGGAGGTGTTTAGGAAACCGATCTCGGATTCGTCTGCTGGTGAGAAACTCTATAATCTTTAACAAGGATCAGTGACTATTTATGATTATGCTTTACAATTCAGAACGCTTGCTGCTGTCAGTGGATGGAACGAACAAGCTTTGATTACCACCTACCGCCAAGGATTGGAGCCTCGGGTGCGGCTGCATCTCGCTGCATAGGAGGATTCCATCGGCTTAGAGAAATTCATCCAGCTTTCCATCCGCTGCGCCTCTCGTATGCAAGCGTGTCTTCAAGAACACCAGGGCCAGTCACTTTCCAACTCACTCCTCTGCCGGTCCGAACCCGTCAGCTCCCCAGAACCAGCCAACGAACCTATGGAAGTAGAAAATTCCCGTCTCACTCCTACTGAGCGCCAACATCGGCTGACCCTGAACCTCTGTTTATACTGTAGCGCGCCCGGGCATGTGATCTCTGCATGCCCCACTCGACCTCCTCGTCCTATGGTGAGTGCCATTATTCTTTCTATTCGGAAAATGAAACCACTCACTACTATTGTCAACCTTACTGCTGCTGATCTCTCACTTACAGTGGTTGCGCTCCTCGACTCATGGTCAGCCAGCAACTTCATCTCCGGCGCCCTCTGCCGGCAACTCCAACTCAAGACCTCTCCGTCTCCGACTATCTACCAGATCAACTCCATAACTGGCAAACCCCTCAGCCGTAAGCAAGTCCGCCGTGTGGTGGGACCCATCAAGCTGCAAGTTGGACTTCTACATCTGGAGGAGATACATCTGCTGGTTCTGGAGGATTCCACTGCTGATGTGGTTCTAGGGCGTCCCTGGCTAGAGCAGCACAATCCCACCATCTCCTGGAAAACCGGTGAAATCCTAAAGTGGGGCGAAACCTGTTTCTCACATTGCTTCTCTGAACTTCCCATTCCTCGAGCTTCTTCCAACGAGCTTTCCATCTGTGCCACGTCCATTGAGAGTCCCGTGGAGAAACGTTCCATCGACATTCCCAAGTTTTACGCCCCCTTCAGTGATGTTTTATGCCCTCAGAGAGCCTCCAAGCTGCCTCCACACCGGCCATGGGACTGTGCCATCGATCTGCTTCCAGGTGAACCAGTGCCTAAAGGAAAGATCTATCCATTATCCATCCTGGAGGAGAAGGCCATGGAGGAATACATCAAAGAGGCTTTGGTTTACATCGACGACATTCTCATCTACTCCCGGAGCCTGGCCGAACATCACCAACACGTTGCGGAGGTCCTCACCCGTCTTCGTCAGTTCCATCTGTTCCTGAAAGCTGAGAAATGCTCCTTCCACCAGTCATCAGTACACTTCCTGGGCTATATCATCGACCGCAGTGGCATCCGGATGGATGAGAGGAAGGTGGAATCCATCACCACCTGACCAGAACCATCCACCATAAAAGAACTACAATGCTTCCTTGGATTTGCCAACTTCTACCGTCGATTCATCAAAAACTAGCAGCAGGGGACATCAAGTAGGCTCCACCCATGCACCGCCTTCTCCCGCAAGCTCAACCCAGCGGAGGTCAACTACGACATCGGTGACAGAGAACTCCTAGCCGTGAAGTTGGCTCTGGAAGAGTGGAGGCATTGGCTGGAGGGAGCCAAACACCCGTTTCTGGTCCTTACAGACCATAAGAACCTTGAATATCTCCGTGCTGCTAAAAGACTGAATCCAAGACAAGCCCGCTGGGCCATGTTCTTCTCCCGATTCAATTTTACCATTTCATATCGTCCAGGTTCGAAGAACGTGAAAGCTGATGCCCTCTCTCATCTCCATGCTCCAGAAGAAAAGCCCGAAGAACCTGAGCCGATCATTCCAAGTTCCCTCATCGTCAGTCCGATAACATGGTCAGAAGAGACCATCCCCTCCTCCAATGCCTCCACGAACCCTCCGCCGGGTTGCCCGCCAGGCTTGCTCTACATCACCCGGTCACGACGCACTCCAACCATCCATTCAGTCAATGAAACCCTCTTGTTGCTAAAGGAACGCTTCTGGTGGCCAAACATGGCAGCTGATGTCAGAAGGTACGTGCAGGGCTGCAGGGAGTGCGCCATCTCGAAGAGCCCACGCCATCTACCATCCGGCAAGCTCCATCCTCTGCCCGTTCCAAATCGACCCTGGTCACACCTAGGAGTTGATATCATAACAGACCTTCCAGCATCTGATGGATTTACCTGCATCTTTGTTATCGATCGTTTCTCCAAGTCATGTCGTCTAATCCCACTGAGAGGTCTAACCACTGCCATGGAAACTGCTGAGCTGTTGTTCAACCATGTGTTCAGGTATTTTGGAATTCCTGAAGATATTGTGTCCGATAGAGGACCTCAGTTCATCTCTCGAGTATGGAAGGCTTTCCATTCGCTCCTAGGTGTGGCCATCAGTCTGACATCTGGATACCATCCGCAGTCGAATGGGCAGACGGCGAGAAATATCCAGGAGATCGGCCGCTTCCTCCGTACCTTCTGTCATGACCACCAGGACTCTTGGAACCAGTACTTGGGTTGGGCCGAGTACGCGCAGAACTCCATACGGCAACCGACTACAGGACTCACTCCCTTCCAGTGCGTACTCGGTTACCAACCCCCACTGTTCCCCTGGAACAGGGAACCATCGAACATACCAGCTGTGGATTACTGGTTCCGAGAGAGCGAGAGGGTCTGGGACTCAGCACACCATCAGTTGCAACGAGCCCAGCGCAGACGCAGGATGACGGCTGACCTTCGTCTCTCCAACACTCCAGTATACCAGCCCGGACAGAAGGTTTGGCTGTCGACACGGGACATCAGACTGCGTCTGCCCTGCAAAAAGCTGAGTCCCAGGTTCATTGGCCCATTTCCCATCATCAAGCAGATCAACCCGGTCACCTACCAGCTCCAACTTCCTCCTGGGTACCGCATTCACCCCACATTCCACGTTTCACTACTCAAACCTCACCACCCTTCTGTTTCTGTCTCCACAGGGCCTGACGTGTGAGTGCTCCTTTGTCTCCAGCGATCTCCAGCTCCAGCAATTCCAAAGACTCATTCATCTGAAAACAGAAAGGACTGTAACTATCTCTACTCTTCATAATAATCATCATCATTGCCATTCCTTCACTCCTGCACTGCTGTTTATGCTCACTGGTTTTAATAAACAACACTTACCTGTGATCCTCTGTGTCCGACCCCTCTGTAAGGTAACAGACTCAGAGAAAAATACTATTTTGTCAAGTAGCTAACATAGCATAATCAGATGCAGCCTTATTTTTAGTAACAGTAATACAGCATTTTCTCCATCATACAATACGTTTTAAAATTAATTTCATGGCATTTATCAACACAAGCCATCCAGCATTTAATATGATATTGTAAAATCGATCTATCTTACTGCAGTGTGTAACAGTGTCTCACAGCAGCCACTGAGCAAACGCACAGAGTAATGTTATAACATCATTTTCAAAACACTCGAATGTATCTAATATGATAAACAGAGCTGCGTTACCTCATACTCATGACCGGAATAGCGGAAGCGGCGCCGGCGCCTGTGGCATAAAAGTTCCGCTGCTCGTGAGGCGTGTGTTGTGCAATCGCTCCAGCGTCCTCGTTCAGCTCCCACAACACTCGGTCCTGCTCTGCTTTATACTACAATAAAGTTAATAATCGCATCCATGAAGATGATTTCTTCCAGAGTCCTATCCTGATTATTTCCACCGACTGTGATGTGAAGACCACATGTCCCAAGATTCTGCACTCAAACTTGGCGTCATCAAGCTACACCTTTGTTTTGAATAGGCCTCTAGCGACCTCTAGCAGACAGAAAATATTACATATTGTACCTTTTAATAAATATCCTGACACATCCAAGCTTTATAATGGCAGGACCAATGAGTATGAAGCTGAAGAAAGAGCATCCATAAGCTAGATATTTTACTTCATAACTTGTGAAATATGGATATTTTTCTTACACAAATGCATCGCTTCGCTTCAGAAGGACTTTATTAACCCCCTGGAGCCGGGTGGAGTACGTTTATTCAACAGTCTCGTAACGCAGTTGACGCAGTGATGGAAGTGCTGAACTGTGTTCACTGCGTCAACTGCATATTCTTGTCGCTTCATAATATTAAGGTTGAACCACTGTAGTCACGTTGACTATTTTAACAATGTCTTTAATACTTTTATGGACCTTGAATGATTATAATTCATTGCTTTCTATGGCAGATAAAAAAAAAAAAAACCTTGGATTTCATCATAAATATCTTAATTTGTGTTCTGAAGATGAACAAAGCTCAAAGGTTTGGGACGACATGAGGTTGAGTAATTAATGACAGAAATTTCATTCTGGGTGAACTAACCCTTTAAGACGTGACTTGCCGCCACCTACTGGCGGTTTTAGTTTCTTATTTAAAAGTTTAAAATTTAAAATTTAAAAGTAGCATATTTAATTTAATTAACCAGAAATATAACATTTAAACATTAATCTGTTAGCATAATTTATGCAATTATAATTGTGTAAATCCATTCATGCCACGTCTGAGCTGCATTAAGCATATAAATAGGGCATCTGCAAACACTCCATCAGCTCTTGATTGTTTCTGTGAAGTCTTGTGTGTTGTCAGATTATCTTGTTTGTGTGAAATGGTGAAAAAACAGTTTAAGAGATGTGTTTCCCATGTCCATGCTTTATTGCTCCTGCAGATGGACACGAGTTTTGTGTTATCTGCTTAGGGGCGGAACACGTGCATTTGGCCTTCGAGGGAGCTGGATGCATTCACTGTTATACATTCTCAGTGAGAAAGCTCCACTCCCACTTGGCTCTCTTTACGAGTGCGGGGAGTGAAGCCTCTGAGTCCCGTGGTTTCGGTCCTGCAACTGCTGAGGAAGCGTAACGACTGTGATAGTGGGGATCTCAGCTGGAGCTTGAAGGGGGTTCCTTTGCTTCTCCGACTAACTCTGCAGCTCTTGCTGGCCCGGAAGCCCGCATAGCGGCTTCTTCTGGGCTGGATAAGAGCAGTTTGCTCACTTCTAGTCCAGAGGAAGTAGAAGTAGAGTCAGTTTCAGAAAAAAACAGCCAAGTCTGAAATCCCATATAAAAGCCCCGCATATGATGAGCCCGACTCAGTCTAGAAAGTTCTGGCCTGAAGCACAAAGTCTACCGTGGTAGATTAGATGAGAGATATCTGCCGCGTCATAAGTCTCCAGCTTTTAGGTCTCCAGGATTTAGGCCAAGTGGATTCCATAAGCGGGTTTTTATTAAAGGATCTGAGCATAAAATCCAAACAATAGTCACAACTCGTAGTCAGGTCGAAACACAGGCAAAACAATCCAATGGCAGACAAATCCAAAACAGTAATCCAAAAACATGAATCAAAAGAGCAAAAGCAATGGTCATAATAATCAATAACAGAGGCACGGAAGAACGCTTAGTAAGGCAGTGAACTGGCAATACTTCGCAATGTGGCAGTGCAAACACATGGCTTAAATACAGGGTGACAGGAAATGACAAGACAGGAACTGATGTGGCAGGAACAGGAAGTGGCACAGTTCAATATTCAGGTGAGGGCTCCCTCTGGTGGACTGGAACCTGATCAAACATTACAAAGATGGCAGGTTTATGGAAACACCCATACTCTGCTCACACAGTCCCTTCGAATTCAAGGGGGTGTGTGAGCAGGACCATGGACAGATGCCTTGGGTTGAAGAGAATTTGGCTAGCTATCTCGCCCCGGGGACATCCTCATCTTTGAAGGCTTCCATTCTGCCATCCAAACCATTCCAGACAACACCGAGGCTGGTTGGCAAATCATATTCGGTGGCCAGTGGTGCCCTGCACACCATGACGGTGCTGCAGGCATATCAGGTCGACCTACTTAAAGACCTGGACCAAGGCGAGGGTCTATCTCAATGCTCAATTGGCCATTTCATGGCAGCTGTGGTGGCAGTGGAGAAGCATTTGTACCTCAATCTGTTGGGCATCAGGGAAAGTGATAAGACCGTCCTTCTCTGCCCCAGTCTTGCCTTCCAGACTTTTTGGCACTGCCACTGAGATGATGGTGGAGACGTTTAGGGAGGTGAGAGCACAGTTGGCTGCCTTTAAGAAGTTTATCCCTCGTCGGGTCCAGGTTCCTCTAAAGCCTTCTGGTCTTTCTTGTCCTTCTCCGGGAACGAGTTCCTGGAGGGAGGAACAGAAGGCGAGTGCGGTGGCTCAAGCCCCTCCTCTGAGGAGTAGTGGGAAGAGGCACCGCACAGGGAGGATGCTGGAATTGGACCTGAGGGCTGTGATTTTGGCTAGAAGGAAGAAAAAAGCTCTCACTCCCATCTCTCTTTTCCTTGCTGGTGGTCTCTTTATTTCTGTGACTCTCCCCTGTGGGGCTTATGAGAGAGCCATTTTTTACCCACTGTCTGTTACTATAGCTGCGTTTTCACCTCTGGAACTTTCCCCAGGAGCTAGGGACTTTGGGGTGGTACTCTGGTTTGTTTCAACCGCAGGAACCAGGGCCAAAATGAAGTTCCAGGTAAAAAAATACCCCTCAGAAAGTCCATGCCTATGAGGTAGTACTTTTTTAAAGTTCAGGAACTTTCGGGGGTGGGACACTGAACATGCTGATTGGTTGAGTTCACACAGCATTTTATTTCAACCACCATTTTTAAAGCCAGTTGCAGTGTGTGCAGTAAGAGTTGTTTGTTGTAGCCTGGTGTTGTAGCCTTGCCTCGGCATCAGCTGCGTCTGGACCAAAAAGCTGCACTTGAACACACAACACAGACTACAGCCGACTGCACGCCTGTGCTTGCGTGTAAGGAATTAACTGTCTATATTAGCAGGTATCAATAGTCTATATTCATCATTAAAATGGAGAATTAATTCTCATGCACTGACTTGTTTGCTAAACTTAACATCCAATCAGAGTTCCCACTCTCACCGATGGCCCCGACGCCGATTCAACATGCTGAATCGGGGCAAGCTCCTGCCGATGTGAGCCAGATGAGAGCCGACATGTGCTCGTCGACTGCCAACGGCTGCCCTTACCCTACATGTATTCACAATCATCTTTAATGTAATTGTGTTAAATTAAGTGTTAAATGTCCAGATATTTCAACAAATTAATGATGTTCAATTATTCACTTTAATAGGTTAGTATAATTATTATTTATTATTTAACAATTAATCAAGTGAAGTAATTAGAAATTACATTCAGTTGTTTTTTTATGCACTATTTGTTTTCTTACGCATTATCTAGTAAGCTATATGGGTATTTTAAATTAATATCATTCGTATATACTTAGGATAATCATTAACTGACAGCTTGGGGAGACACCGGCCTTTAGGTGGAGCCTGGCAGACATGGACTGTTGCTTGTTTTAAGGGGGCCCTTGATTATGATTTTTTTTAACTTTAGTAACTTTAGTTAGTGTGTAATGTTGCTGTTTGAGCATAAACAACATCTGCAAAGTTACAACACTCAAAGTTCAATGCAAAGAGAGATAATTTCTTTTACAGAAATTGCTTTTTAAGGACTACAACAAACAGCTGGTAGGGACTACAACAAGCTTCCTCCTGGGTGACATCACAAACCCCAAAATTTACATAAACCCTGCCCCTGAGAACACACAACAAAGGGGGTGAGGCCATGTTGGGCTGCTTTAGAGAAGAGGAAGAGTTGTTGTAGTAGAGTTTTGTTGTCATGCCGTCATTTTACGCCGGACTGCTTCACAAACGAGGCTCAATTCAACACTGGATTTGCACAAAAGATTAACATGACGGCACATGCTAGTCGATGAGTCGATCAACTCCACAGCAACTACATAAATTTATCCACTAACCATTCAGAAACGTCCAGTTTCATTCTAAAAGTTGTAACTTCTTCCTGAGTCTCTCCATCAGTGTCGACTCCGGTTTGAACAATGTAAGGCTGAACACCGTTACTAACAATCCTCATTTTGGCTGCGTGAGATTCTTCAGCTTTGTTGTTGTTGAGCAACCGAAGCGGGAGCTGTTAAAGCTCCGCCCTCTTCTGGAAAGCGGGCGGGAGCAGCAGCTCATTTGCATTTAAAGGGACACACACAAAAATGGGTGTTTTTGCTCACACCCAAATAGGGGCAAATTTGACAAGCTATAAGAAAAGATCTGTGGGGTATTTTGAGCTGAAACTTCACAGACACATTCTGGAGACACCAGAGACTTATATTACATCTTGTGAAAAGGGGCATAATAGGTCCCCTTTTATCCGCCCAGAAAACAAAACATAATATCTTATGGCATTTTAGTAAATACATCTTGATTTAAGATTTTTTAGATATTTGGACAGGAAACAAGACAAAAATACTAAGTAAGAAAAGCAGTGAAACTGCTTTTATTGTCGCCTCCCCAGTTTTGTGGTTTTTAAGCAAGGCTGTGCTCCTGAATTTGCCTGTGAGGTTGAGCTGGGCAGATGTAAAAAATGTTTGTTGCCCTTCTTAGTTTTATTCTAGGAGTTGAGATACGATTATGCTCCCGGGTGGCCCAGTTTCTCCCATTCTATATAGGGGCTAAGTCTCCAGGGGCTACAGCCTTGCTACCAACTAATTTTCATCTTTAATAGGAAATTGATGGCTAAAGCAGCAAATTAATGAACGAAACAAATGAAACGTTATTTTATGCAGGGTCCCTTTTACATTTTGTACAAGTACATTTCCATAAAAACTTTAACCTTGTATTGGAGAAAAAGTCTTAAAGTGCTAATAAAGTGTACCTAATAAATGAGCTAAATGCTGAATTATCATGCTGGGGTGGAACATTTTAGTCAAAATGGCTGTTCTTATCATTAGTATCCAAGAATTAACTAGTACAATAAATATTTAATGTTGTTTAATTCGGGTATTTAAAAATAAATGACCACAGTCTGTGTTATGTGGTGAATACGTTTATGTAATGCTTGACGAATTTTGTTAAGCATGGGAACACAACAGTTTTGAATCAACTTGCTTCTTATGAAAAATTAAAAGATGTTAATCACAGTTCCCAGATTTAAAAAGTAAGCCTATCCAATATACTAGTCACTAGTGTTTTATCAAACATCACATCACCAAATATTAAGCGCTGAGTAGAGATTCCAGGTTTGAATATCAAGAGAATTGCACCTGTTTCGGCGCATGCGCAGTTGAGCATCCTCCTCATTCATTGCTGTCTGAGTCTAGGGGAGCGACCCGAGAGCCGCAGTGATGCCAGTAACCCTCTAGGATGCTCCACACACGGATGCTTTTATTACCGTCTGTTCCAGCCACAGGCCTTTGAGCAGATCCGGATAAATCCGGGACGAAGGTGTTATTCCACAGCACGGAATAACAGGATCGCGCGACCTTGCGCTGAATGTCATTAGAAAGGGATTTTAATCTCGCTACGGTAAGAACGGAAATCATCATACCGCATGCGCTCACGACGCTAAATGTGAGTTTAATGTGATATTGTTATGTATTTCGGAGGTATAAGAGCAAATAGACTGTAACCGCAGGGATATGTGGCGTTTGCCGCATCGCAACGTTTGCTCGATTGATCCCTGATGCTGGATTGCATCTCTTGACGTTAACCTGTTCAGATGAACTGATTAAAGCTTCTTCTAATGATGTCGCTGATTTGGGAGAGGCTGTGATGGCGTTTGATATGCAAAGACATTTTTGATATATACTGTAGGCCTATACAGTCATGCAAGTGAATCTCTTCATGAATAATGTGTCATTATTACCATTGTAATTCAGATCGTGTCGAGCAGATCTTTGCTGACACGTGCTGTTCTAGTCTTTGTGCTGAATTACACCCCACCTCCCCATCATAATAAAGCCCTTTCCCATCCCACCATCATCACTGGAATAAACAACACTCCATCAGTGATTGTGTTAAAGCATGGTGTTTTTTACCACTGCACCAACATTTCTTTCTTCTGTGTTCTCAGACCATTGCGATTTGAGTCTCAGCGATGGATATTTTAAAGCATATAATCAACGACACTGTGGAGTTCTACAAATGGAGTCTCACTATTGCAGGTAACTGGTCTTGACTTCGCTGACCCGACTGTGATACATGATATCGTGGCAGAGCTCCCATTAAATAAAGCCGGGAGCAGAGGAGGCACCAGCTCTGGCGTCTGATTAGATTTTGACCCATGAGACATGCACAGCGACTGCAGGTTTCACTTTTGGTGAACAAGAGCAGAGTTCAATTTCGAGAAATTATAGGCTACAACGCTGGAAATTATCGATTGGACTAGAAGTAGAAGAGATACAGCACCTGTCAGAAGATTGGAAACATAATTTGTTAATGTTTTTGAAAGAACTCTCTTATGTTCAGCAAAAATACAGTGAAATATTACTACAATTTAAAATATTGGTTTTCTATTTTAATACATTTAAAAATGTAATTTATTCCTGTGAATTTTCAACATCATTTCTCCAGTCTTCAGTGTCACATGATCATTCAGAAATCATTCTAATATGATGATTTGCTGCTTCTGATAATATTAAAAACATTGTTTTTGCTGCTTCATATTTTTGTGGAAACATAAATACCATTTATACATTTGTGGTAAGATTAAAAAAAGAGCGAAATTAATACTTTTATTAATCAAGGATGCAATAAATTGATCAAAAGTGACAGACTTCCCATTTAGTAATTTCTATTTAATAAATGCTTTAATAAATTCAAATAAATGCTGTCCAACTTTCTATTCATCAAAGAATCCTGAAAAAAAATATTGTTTCCACAAAAATATGAACTGTTTTCAACATTGATAATAACCATATATGTTTCTTGAGCAGCAAATCAGCATATTAGAATGATTTCTGAAGGATCATGTGACACTGAAGACTGGAGTATATATTCATATATATTAAAACAGAAAACAGTTCTTTTAAATTGTAATAATATTTCACAATATTTCTGTTTTTACTGTATTTTTGATTAAATAAATGCAGGCTTGGTCAAGTCATCTTCATTTATATAGCACTTTTCACAAAGCAGCTTCATAGTGATAATAGGAAAATTAATTAATTAATGCTTGGTGAGCAGAAGAGACTTCTTTCAAAAACATTTAAAAAATTGTAAATATTTGACAGGTATACTGTACCCTAGACACAGTTTCCATGCGATTACACCACAAAAGTTGCATTTCCCCATTTTTAAAATGTCATAAATGTATTTAAACAAAGTCAAAAAACATTTTATCACACTCCTGAATGCTTCATTTTGGACAAGTTTCTTTAGTTATTTAACTAACATAAAGAAAATCCATCACAGCTCTGTAGATTTCACTGAATTTTACTTTATTTTACCAGCAGTTTTTTTAAGCCGGATTCAGACTGTACAGTTTTGGCCGTCTGAAACAAATTTTGTAAACCCTAAAAGATTCCTCGGATCCTGTCCCAAATTTTGAAGTCTTTGGTCATTAGTTTGACATGTTCACTGACAGACGATCAATGAAAAACCAATAGGAGCACTGAACCTGATGACGCAGTTAGTGAGACAACAACAGACCACCACTTGCTCCACACTCATCGTCTTCGTTTTCTTCTAGTTTTCTTTTCAGGAGAAGCCATGATCAAAATTAACACTAGAGACTGTTTTTGTTTGCTAGCCACCATTTCTATCCGCATGTAAATGCAGTTCACAGTCACCGAACGTGTCATGGATTGATGATGTAAAACTCCAGACGAGTCTTCTTGTTTGCATCCATTTTTAACATGTCTTCACTGCTGTACATGAATGACAGCTGAGATCCCACAGCGGGGAACATGTTCGTACAGTCTGACAAGAAACAGTCTTAAAGGACTATTATAAATCATACAGTGTGCACCCGGGTTAAGGATGGGCTGAAAAGACAAACTTATCGATTGCTTGTGAATGTAAACGCACCTCCATTCCCTACACGGGAAAGGGAAACATTTTTGTATTTGCCAGTCAGGGTTTTTAACTTAAACTAAAACTAAAACTATTGAAGCTGGAAAAAAAAAAAAAAAAAAAAAAAAAAAAAATATATATATATATATATATATATATATATATATATATATAAATAATAGTTGAAAAAATTAAATGAAAATGAGAAATGTTACCTTGGCAATAAACTGAAATAAGTTTATGTTGAAGCACTAAAATTATTAACTAGAAATAAATAAAAACTAAAACTGAAATAAAAATAAATTAAACTTAAATAGCAATATTTAAAAAAAAAAACAAGAACATAAAACTAATAAAATGACAAAAAGCACATAACGACAATAAAAAAAATAAAATTAACATGAAAATATAACACTAAAATCTAATTCAAAATAATAATAAAACTATAATAAAAACTAAAATAACACCATTACCATATGAAAGTTATGCATTTTATCCTTTTGAAAAATTAGCAGAGATATTATAATGTAAATTTATCAAATTTATCTTTTTACTTGAAAAAAATATTTTGCCAGGAAACAGGACAATCTGATACCAGTGCAACTGATGGACATTTGTAGATTACAGATAAAGTCCAGTAATGGGATTTGATGTGTTTGTAGACAAGCGTGTGGAGAAATGGCCTTTGATGGACTCTCCGCTGCCCACGCTGGCTATCAGCTCCTCATACCTGCTGTTCCTCTGGCTGGGGCCGAAGTTCATGCAGGGCCGAGAGCCCTTCCAGCTGAGGAAGACCCTCATCGTCTACAACTTCAGCATGGTCATCCTCAACTTTTTCATTTTCAAAGAGGTGAGTTCACAACAACTGTCTGTGTCTCAGAAAACTAGTTCCCTAATGTTTGTTTCTATTTCATTGGGGGTTTTTTGTTTTGTTTTTTAGCATAGTTTTTATGGTTCATTTCATTTATCCTTTTTGAAAATGATCATTTGTTTCAATATCCTGTATGTTTCAGTTTAAAGGGTTAGTTCACCCAAAAATGAAAATTCTGTCATTTATTACTCACCCTCATGCCGTTCTACACCCATAAGACCGTTAATCTTCGGAACACAAATTAAGATATTTTTGATGAAATCCAAGAGTATTTTTTTTTTTTAATCTCCCATAGAAAGCAACATAATTACCATCATTCGAGGTCCTGAAAAGCTACTGAAGACATATTTAAAACAGTTCATGTTCACAGTGGTTCAACCTTAATGTTATGAAGCGCAGAGAATACTTTTTGTGCACCAAAACAAAACAACAATAACGACTTTATTCAACAATCTCTTCTCTTCCCTGTCAGTCTCGTATGCAGTTGATGCAGTGCAGCGCTTCCAGGTTCTACGTTAGAATGCCGGCTCAGTATTGGCCGACGCTGTTCACGTCATCAGTACGATGCATGTGTGATGCTGATGCAGGAGACGGCCTATAATGAGTCAGCGTTCTGACGTAGAACCTGGAAGCGTTGAACAGAAAGACATGGGAGAGAAGGGATTGTTGAATAACATTAAGGTTGAACTATTGTAGTCATGTGGACTATTTTAACGATACCTTTCTGGACCTCGATTGACTGTATGTTGCTTTATATGGGAGATTTAAAAAAAAAAAACTCTCGGATTTCATCAAAAATATCTTAATTTGTGTTCTGAAGATGAACGAAGGTCTTACGGGTGTGGAACGGTATGAAGGTGAGTCATTAATGACATTAATCATTAATTTTTGGGTGAACTAACCCTTTAAATCTGCCTATGATAAAAACACACCATAGTTTATTAGTGACTACACAGTCATCAATGCCAAACAACTGCAGTCTGTTAATGTGTTATGAATGTACCATTACCGCTATGTTTAGCAGTAAATTCTAACTCCCATCTCTGTAACGTGTATGATCAGTTTTGGTTTGATTTCTCTGTGTTCTGCTCCTGAGTTCCTAGTTAGTTTCCCCAGCTGTTAATTAGTTCCCACACACCTGTTCTGTTTTACCTTGATTACTCCCTGTGTATTTATACCCTGAGTTTCCTCTGTTCAGTTGTTCGGTATCATTTGTGTTTGTTGATGTGGTGTTTTTTTTCCCCCTGCGCTTCTATGTCCATATCTCCAGTATTTTCCTGTCCGTGCGTGTTGCTTACCACAGCAGCCGTAACACTCTCTGGGTGTTTATGATTCAGCAACATCAGCTTCATTTGGACAGAATACACTGAAGTCAGGCTTGAGAAATTAATTAAATCAGCCAATATTGTTTGAAATGTGAAAATTATTGTCATTTGCTGATGAGATTCTATTTAATCTTACATTATATTGTAATGCACATTCATAGTTTTGGTTTATTGCTCTTTTTTCTTTTTTTTTTTTTGCAAACTCTCATTTTTATTAACATACACACTTTTTTCACTGATATTGTTTGTCTTATGCTGCATCCCAATTTGCCTACTTATTAGGGCTGCACGATTTGGGGAAAATGTCATATTGCGATTATTGAGGTCAATATTGCGATTGCGATTTGCGATAGCGATATAATAAACAAATAGTATCATGAGTCATCTTGCTTGGTTCTCAATGAAAATACACACACAGATTACTGATAATGCTGAAATGTGTATTTCTCAACTCAAACTAGCAACAACAGCAAACAAATGCACAGCGTTTTCAAATTAAAATATTTTTATGAAATTAAATAACATCTTTGCATTACTGCAAACTTGTTATAATCCCATTTAAGATATTTGTTTCTTTACTAATCTGTAGTGGTTCAACGGATCACAAAACTCATGGTTCGGATCACATCAAGGTTATGACGTCACAGATAGGATCATTTTTCGGATCAGCACAAAAAAAAACATTTAAAATTGAATGGGGGTAACTTAACTTTGCATTTATTACTTAGCCCACTTAAACTATTCTGATACCATAGCATAAACTGCTAGCCTAAATAATACATTATTAAAGGCAAGTGAACAGACTGTAAAAAGAACAAATACTGTACACCAATTACAACAAGCATAGATAAATACTACATAAAGTTACAAATAAAGTATAAGGTCTAACTGTAGTATTAATTTTCATGCACAGAAATGTAATAATTAAATGTAAAATGACACTTCATTGTATAAATTTAATATAGATTAATCTTTGTTAAAGCTGTGTTTTGTTGTTTGATTTACATGACAGACAACAGCAGGTATTTATAGGTTGCTGTCACTTTAAGAGTAAGACCTGCACGCACACATCGGACAGATACATCCGAATTCTCACCTCGTTCAATTAAGACATAACTGAATGTGTTTACATGAATACTTGCTGAGAGGGGTATTTTGACTGACATAATGCGTGTATGTGACCATCCAAGTGCACTGAGGACGCGAAAGAGAAATCAATTTGGAGTTCGCGAGCTATAACGCGCCTCTCTGTCTCTCTGTGCGCGCGCGAGCCTTGTATGTATGTGCGTCATGTACGCACCTATAACAGCGCTGTGTGCGATACCGAATTAAATCCTCTTTCCTCTTCAACCACTACTAATCTGGGTTTATAATCTTATAGCCAAAATATCGCCATATAACAGAGGTAGCGTTTTTTTCTTGCCACCAGTTCAGTGACCGTTTGCTCCGCATCCATCTTTACCCGTTCTCTGCGCTGCACACCGGAAAAGTCATGACCACGCGCGCCACACATGCCACTGCCTAAACTGAAACTGACTGGTCTTCTTTTTATTAGCGGTGTATAAAATGGGCAAACAGCTCTCAGATAATGGGTTGTTGTGTCCACACATGTATTTTTTTATTTTATTTATTAACTTATTATTATTTTATTTCGTAAAATCGCAGCATTTTGCGTCATATAATCGCACAAGCTTGACATCGCGATTGCGATTGCGATATGATTAATCGTGCAGCTCTACTACTTATACTATGCCCTATAAGTATGTACTGCTTTTGTGAAGAAAAAATACATACAAACCCGATTCCAAAAAAGTTGGGACACTGTACAAATTGTGAATAAAAACAGAATGCAATGATGTGGAAGTTTTAAATTTCAGTATTTTATTCAGAATACAACATAGATGACATATCAAATGTTTAAACTGAGAAAATATATCATTTTAAGGGAAAAATAAGTTGATTTTAAATTTCATGTCATCAACACATCTCAAAAAAGTTGGGACAAGGCCATGTTTACCACTGTGTGTCCTCTTCTTTTTATAACAGTCTGCAAACGTCTGGGGACTGAGGAGACAAGTTGCTCAAGTTTAGGAATAGGAATGTTGTCCCATTCTTGTCTAAAACAGGCTTCTAGTTGCTCAACTGTCTTAGGTCTTCTTTGTCGCATCTTCCTTTTTATGATGCGCCAAATGTTTTCTATGGGTGAAAGATCTGGACTGCAGGCTGGCCATTTCAGTACCCGGATCCTCCTCCTACGCAGCCATGATGTTGTAATTGATGCAGTATGTGGTCTGGCATTGTCATGTTGGAAAATGCAAGGTCTTCCCTGAAAGAGACGACGTCTGGATGGGAGCATATGTTGTTCTAGACCTTGGATATACCTTTCAGCATTGATGGTGCCTTTCCAGATGTGTAAGCTGCCCATGCCACACACACTCATGCAACCCCATACCATCAGAGATGCAGGCTTCTGAACTGAGCGCTGATAACAACTTGGGTTGTCCTTGTCCTCTTTAGTCCGGATGACATGGCGTCCCAGTTTTCCAAAAAGAACTTCAAATTTTGATTCGTCTGACCACAGAACAGTTTTCCGCTTTGCCACAGTCCATTTTAAATGAGCCTTGGCCCAGAGAAAACGCCTGCGCTTCTGGATCATGTTTAGATATGGCTTCTTTTTTGACCTATAGAGTTTTAGCCGGCAACGGCGAATGGCACGGTGGATTGTGTTCACCGACAATGTTTTCTGGAAGTATTCCTGAGCCCATGTTGTGATTTCCATTACAGTAGCATTCCTGTATGTGATGCAGTGCTGTCTAAGGGCCCGAAGATCACGGGCAACCAGTATGGTTTTCCGGCCTTGACCCTTACGCACAGAGATTGTTCCAGATTCTCTGAATCTTTGGATGATATTATGCACTGTAGATGATGATAACTTCAAACTCTTTGCAATTTTTCTCTGAGAAACTCCTTTCTGATATTGCTCCACTATTTTTCGCCGCAGCATTGGGGGAATTGGTGATCCTCTGCCCATCTTGACTTCTGAGAGACACTGCCACTCTGAGAGGCTCTTTTTATACCCAATCATGTTGCCAATTGACCTAATAAGTTGCAAATCGGTCCTCCAGCTGTTCCTTATATGTACATTTAACTTTTTCGGCCAACTTTTTTGGAATGTGTAGCTCTCATGAAATCCAAAATGAGCCAATATTTGGCATGACATTTCAAAATGTTTCACTTTCAACATTTGATATGTTATCTATATTCTATTGTGAATAAAATAGAAGTTTATGAGATTTGTAAATTATTGCATTCCTTTTTTATTCACAATTTGTACAGTGTCCCAACTTTTTTGGAATCGGGTTTGTACTTTTGAGTGTGTAGCAGAAGAGTAGGGTTTGGGACAAGCTACTTCAACATAACCGCGTCTTTAACAGAATGCTCTGTTTCTTAGTTATGTGCATCCTGTCACCATTTAAACTGCCCTGTCAATCATCTTATCACAGTTAAAGGGATAGTTCATCCAAAAAATGAAAACGTGCTGTTCATTTACTCACCCTCAGGCCATCCAAGATGTAGGTGACTTTTTTCTTCAGTAGAACAGTAAAGAAGATTTTTCGCTGAAACTGTGATCCTCTGTGATTCATATAATGGAAGTCAATGGATGCCGTGACTTTGAGATAAAAAAAAAAACATAAACCGCTGCTGACAATACATTGAGGTCTTATAGTATGAAGTGAAACGATTGGTCGATACAAGAAACGGAACATTATTTACAACATTTTTACCTGTAATCCATAGCCTTGGCAAACAGTCCTGAGCGCGAGCTTCCTGACGCATAATGACGCATGAGCTGGAGCGATCTCACACATGAGCTGATGCTGTGGTTTCTTTTACTACAGAAAGGGAGGACACATGTGTTGTATTGTTCATTAAAATCGTGCTTACTTGTGCTTACCCTGGATGCTGCAACTGATGTATGTGTGATCTCAGTCAGGATAGATTCTCAGCGTTGTGCTCCTGCACATATGTCATCATGCGTCAGGTGCGCGCTACAGATTGTCGTGAATGCACTCAGGACCGTTTGCTGAGGCTGTGGATTACAGATAATAATGCTATAAATAATGTTCAGTTTCTTGCATCGACCAATCGTTTAGCTTCTTAAGACCTCAATGAATCGTCAGGAGCCGCAGGTATTAATTTTGTTTTGTCTGCATATGTTTTTTTGAACCTCAAAATCACGGCACCCATTGACTCCCATTATATGAATCACAGAGGCCCACGCTTTCAGCTAAAAATCTTCTTTACTGTTCTACTGGGGGAAAAAAAGACACCTACATCTTGGATGACCTGAGGGTGAGTAAATGAACAGCAAATCCTCCACATTCCCTTTAAAATCCTCCACATTCATTTTAATTTAATTCCCTACCGTATCAGAGAGAAATGTAGAATGTGCCAGCCGTGGGTCTTTCATGCGGAGACTCTCCTTGTGTGTTTGTTTGCATAATGATGCATTTAAAAGTTAATGGCCTAACGGATCTCTATAAAATTTCACAATGCTGTTGCAGATGTGGATAAAAATAAATAAATATTTTTCATCAAGTTAGATATTATTAATCACTCAAAACCTTGTATCTAAATCTCTTAACAGTCGGTCTCGCACACCCGCCGTCTAAATCTAAAGTTTGTAGTTTAAAAAAAAAAAAATTGTATTCATGTTTGTAGTTCTAATCAAATCCATGTCCAGTGCACAGTGCGCAATGGGCAATATTATTTGTTAAAGGGGACATTGGATGCCAATTTTCCACAAGTTAGTATAATTCTTTAAAGTCTATAACACACTTTGATTAAAATTTCTTAATGGTTGTGTAAAAAAACACCCTTTTTACCTTGTCAAAAACAGCTCTGTTCACAGCGAGCCGTTTCGGTGCATGTCCCTTTAAATGATAATGAGCTACTGTTCACCCCACCCCAATCTTCCATGGGTGGGCTGTAGACACTATTTGGCATTGAACTCACCATTCTTATTTATGCAGTTATGAATGCTCAAAAACGATTAAAATACATTTGAAAATTACTTGTTGGTCATTAACTAACAGCTTTATAAATCTTATTGTAGTGTTACCATGTTATCTTTACATAAAATGTACACAGTTTGTAATAAGACAATCACCTTAATGCATTGTTCATTATAAACGTGCGGTTATGAATTACAGTGAGGAGGTTCTAAATAGAAATTACGACATATATGTCTGTTGGACTGTATTGTTTTGATAATGAACAAGCTGCGATGTCACGTTTGCAGCGCTTTGTTGTGTGTGCGTGAGGCGCCGGCGCGATCAAACAGCAGTCTTTGCAAGGGACTTGCATCATCGTCATGGCAACGGTTCATGGCCAGGTCAGATTACGTCAGAGTTTGTTGTCGTTTGTTGGAAAATCATACCACACTGCTCAGACATTCACCAACCCAACAATTGCCGACAGGGGTATCACACTTGCTGCATCTCATTTCGGACTGGCTGCGTACTGATCCAACAAACTCCAACAGACGTGTTTGTTGGCGTTTATCTGTGCGGTGTGAACTGGACTTTAACTTTAGTCGCATTCATCGTGGAACTTGCTAACAAGAACATTATTAGGAAAGGTGATTTGCAAAGATTCATAAGAAACCTATAATGTTACTCACGTCTTCTGGAGGTACTGATCCATCCTTCAGGAACTTTTTAGCAAAACAAACTTTTTAGCACCGACATAAATCCGGGGGCGCATTCCCTTCAAAAACAAAATTAACCCACTGCGTCTTCAGTGGCTCAGATGTCAGAATGTTCATTCTTATATCCAATAACAAAACACCTCAGTTGCTTAGGAGATATTCTCGTCTACACCTGCACGGCGTCGAAACAATGGCGGACTGTTTACAGCTCACTCAGGGCGGGTCTATGCTAAAACGGCAGTGTCCGTCAAGAGTAGTGGGAGGGGCCTGTGCAAATTGACATCACTTTGCCAAGAATCTGAAGTGCTTATGATTTGTGGGGATTAAAAAAAAAAAGCAATGGGTGGATTTTTATCATTATAGGGTGGTTGTGTAGACACACTGCCAACACACATTTATGTCCAAACACCATGTAAACTGAATTTTGCATCCGATGTCCCCTTTAAAATAATTATTATATTTAGAGTGTACTGCACTTTGGATTTTAAGGCTATGTTCAAACTGTCAGTCCAACTCTGATTATTTGTGTATCTGATCTAAAATTATTGACATCCACATTGTGTATTGCAACTTTTCAGGTCTGATTTGTGATCTGATTTTCTGGAATATCTGCATTGGTTTCTATGGCAATGACGTTGCGTCGGTAGGTATACGCCAAAAACAACAACAACCGCAGCATGGAGGGGTTTGCAATACAGATGTTGTCTTATTTACAACCTGACAATGAAGCCGCCACTCTGGACTACTGCATCTTCTGAGGCAGCAGCAGAAACATAGGAGGCTGATATGAGCGGCTTAATTCTGTGCTGTCGTCTCTGCCGGTCTCAAAACATGTCTCCGTTGTATTGTCATTTTCTGCTCGTCCAGCACTTTGCAACAACTAAACCTTGTCTGACATTTTTATTACGTGGCATGAGAAAGTCACATGAACCATGCGAAATCCGATCAGAGCAGTCAGACTGAAATGGATTTCTAGAAATGAGATTTGAATTGGATTTGAAACCACATATGAATGTAGCTTGAAACGGATTTGTTAAAATGTGATTTTCGACTGCTGACGTGCTAAATCTGATCGGATTTCAATAAAATATGCACAAAAATCGGATTTGGATTGACAGTCTGAATGTAGCCTACAATTTGGGACACACTAATTCTAATTTCGAAAACTATTTATGATGGATAGTATGCGACGTGGGATGCAGCGTTAGTTTTTCATTCGGTAATCAATTTCATTAGTGACACTAACTTAGTCTTAGTTTGCTCTCTCTTATGCATGAGGTGAAGAAACGAATGATTGGGAATTGTCTTTACACCAATCGCAGCTCAGATGAAACATTTTTTACGTCACATTCAGTGCCGTTCCCTCAATGAAAGATGTCCAGATGTCAATTTTGACCTGTTCTATTCCAGCTCTTCCTTGCAGCACGGGCGGCCAACTACAGCTACATCTGCCAGCCCGTCGACTACTCAGATGATCCTAATGAAGTGAGGGTGAGTGTGCTTCCCAGATAGGATCACAATGTCACCCGCTCTGAGCACTGAAACTGGACACGTAATTCTGCTCTCCAGTTACTGGACTGAAGCATGTTACCGGAGCGGGATAACCGGGGAGTTCGGTTTCACTCTGTGACTTCAGATCATCACATTCACAAACACCATCTGACTTTCTCAAATACTAGTGTTTTTGTTTCAGCTAGGCTGTGCACCATTTTAAATGCAAGTGTAGTTTTTAATAATGCATTTTTCAGTATGAATTAACCATCATGTTACCATGAACACAACATATTGAGAATTTCCAGAAAGATTAAATAATATTAATACATTTAAGCTGTATTTTACAATCAATGATTGATGGCTGTGTTGATACTTTTAAAGTTTAGAGAAATATATAAATATCAAGGCTCATAACTGTGTGAGGAGGTCATGAATAATTGCAAAGAGCTGAATATGCACTGAGCCATATGCACTGAAAAAAGTGAAACTACCGTGTCATTTATTTAAAGTGCATTTCATATTGGTCTAATCGAAAATCATGGTTTCATAGCTAATTTAACAGTTGTTTATAGTAAATTAAGTTATAAAAAGCCAAAAATAATTATACTAACCTACGTTAAGTAACATATTGGCTTGTGTCTAAAGAAAATGTATTGGTTAATTATGGTACACTGAATAAATGGAAAAACTCTGATTCAGTTTACTCATATTATTTGTGATTTACAGAAAAAAAATTGTTTCTCTTCTGAACGTTTTTGCTTTCGATTAATGTAATTCTGTAAACTGTGCAATCTACTCGTCACAAATGGTAAAACAAGAAGAAGAGTAAGGGAGCTATTAGCAGCCATAAAACTTTAATCATAACAAAAACAAAGGACCTGCTACTGCTTTGTAACTAGGGTTGCAAAATTCCAGGAATTTTCAAGGCTGGAAACTTTCCATGGGAATTAACGGGAATTAATGGGAATAACAGGGGATTGCAGGTTAGCGTATAACAGGGAACATAAATGTAGTTGAAAAAACTTGCAGCATAATCTGGTTAAAACAGCCAGATTTTATGCAATTTCAGTTTTTAGATTTTTACCCTGTTTTTAAATTTTTATCCTTCAGAAATCATTCTAATATGATGATTTGATAATGTTGGAAACAGTTGTGCTGCTTAATATTTTTTATAGACCGTGAATCCTTTTTTTCAGGGTTCTGTGATTAATAAAAAGTTATAGAACAGCATTTATTTAAAACAGAAATCTTTTGTAACAATGTACACTACCGTTCAAAATTTTGGGGTCAGTAATTTTTTTTTTTTTTTTTAAAGAAATTAGTACTTTTATTCAGCAAGGACATGTGAAATTGATAAAAAAAAAAAAAAAAAAAAAAGTGACATTAAAGACTTGTATTGCTAGAAAAGATTTCTATTTTAAATAAATGCTGTTCTTTTTAACTTTTTATTCATCAAAGAATCCTGAAAAAAGAATCACAGGTTCTAAAAAATATTAAGCAGCACAATTGAAATTTCCAACATTGATAATTGAGTATCAAATCAGCATATTAGAATGCTGAAGGATCAGCATATGAAGGATCATGTGACACTGAAATAAATAACACGCATAACAATTGCTGCAATAAAATATTTTTATTTTACATATTTACTAAGTTAGAATGAATTGGATGCAAAAAAGAAATAACTGTTATTTCATGTTATTATGACCAAACTAAATGTTTATATTTGTTTGTATATGATATATTTTATATAGATTTATATAAAATGTATATAGAAATTTCCAAAAATTTCCAATTAATTCCCATAAATTCTCATAAATTCCCGTAAATTCTTGTTAAGCTTCCAAATTGGAATATTTCCAAAATTCCCCACGTTAAGTTCCGTGGAAATTTTCTGGAAAGTTTCCACCCCTTTGCAACCCTATTTGTAACACAAGACAACTCCGAACAAAGAGTGAACCAAACTGAAGGTTTAAATACATGAGATAATGAGAACTGAACAAGAAACAGGTGGCAAACATAATCAGTAACCATGGGAACAAATGAGAACATAATTAGAATTGAGAACAAATGAGAACATAAATAGAATTAGAAACCATGACAAAGAAGTAAAACTAGAACTAAACGGAATGGGAAACTAGGAAAAACAGAATGAAATAACTAAGAGTCTCTAAACACAAAGAACTGAAACCATGACACTACTAGAAATAATTAATTAATTTAAAATTTTAATATCAATATTTAAAGGGTTAACTCACCCAAATTTTGTCCTTAATTACGCACCCTTGTGTCGTTTGAAAGCCGTAAGACTTTCGTTCATCTTCAGAACACAAATGAAGATCTTTTTGATGAAATCTGAGAGCTTTCTTTCCCTCCATAGACAAACTACGCAACTGACACTTTCAAGCCCCAGAAAGGTTTTTAAGACATTAAAGTAATCCATGTGACTCCAGTGGTTAAACCTCAGTATTATGAAGCGATGCGAGTGCTTTGTTTGTGCAAAAAAACATAATTTACCACTTTACATACAATTTATTAATGTCCTGCACTTGTTCACGAGAGCACCATGACACATGCATGTTGTGCTGATGTGAGAGCAGATGTTGTTGCGTGAACATGCATTTAATATAGTGGTAAATTATGTTGGTTTTTTTTGCACAAACAAAGCACTTGCGTCACTTAGAGTCACATGGAGTACTTTAATGATGTCTTTACTACCTTTCAGTGGTAGTTGCGTAGGCTGTCAATGGAGGGACAGAAAGCTCTCAGATTTCATTAAAAAGATCTTCATTATGGGTTTGAAATGACATAAGGGTGAGTAAATGATTACAGAATTTTCATTTTTAGGTGAACTAACACTTTAAGCTTTGAAGCGAACCATAAATATAATTTAAGAAAAACTAATATGGCTGTAACAAAGTATTTTTGGTCCAAAGTATCTTTTTTTTTCCCAGTGTTTTTTTACAAAGAGACTAAAAGTTACTTTAATACTCTATAAATAATACTTGAGTAAAGATTCCTCACGTCTTCTCTTGTATGCTGTTCTCTTGTGATGGCAGGTGGCCGCAGCCTTGTGGTGGTATTTTATTTCTAAAGGTGTGGAGTACCTCGACACTGTGTTTTTCATCTTGCGTAAGAAGTTCAACCATATCAGCTTCCTGCATGTCTATCACCACTGCACCATGTTCACTCTGTGGTGGATTGGCATCAAATGGGTCGCCGGTGGACAGTGTAAGTATTAAATACACAGGCACCACACACAGGAATAGAAAAACCCTTCAAGTCGTTACAAAAACATATTGAACATTTTTCAGTAGAACACAAATGAGAAATACAGACCATGTGTGTCAAGCTCCGAAAAGAACAACACCATAGAAGACGTTCATACTGTTTGATTCATGACATGTGCTGTTACAAGTGTTCTCATACAACAAATCTATCAGAATTTGAAGATGTGCTGATAATCTTCCACTCATATGAAATGGACTGAATGTGCATTTATCTCTTTTGCAGCGTTCTTCGGGGCTCATATGAACGCAGCCATCCATGTCTTGATGTACTTATATTATGGGCTGGCCGCATTTGGTCCGAAGATACAGAAATATCTGTGGTGGAAGAAATATCTGACAATCATCCAAATGGTAATTGGTCACGTTTTACACGCATGTGTGAAAAAACAATAGCACGTTTGAGAATGATGTGGAATACAAGGTTAATTCTTCAGTTAGGGCAACTTTAGAGAAAGATTTTAATTAGGACAGATTACAATATTATTTTTTATAGGATCTCTTCAATTACTTTATCCAAATTTTTATTGTCAAATTTCCAGAATTTCTCTTTTTTCTTCACTCGATTATTCTTTTCGTGAGTATAATTTTAGAGTATCATAACTTCCCCTTTGTAATATATTTATTAAAAGTGTTAAAATGAAAATGTTTTTCTTTGCACTTTTTTCCCTAAGAAATCCAAAAATACATATTGTCCATTTATTTGATATTTATAGTATGCACACAATTTATTAAAAGAAAATGTCTTCTGTTGTCTTCAATGCTGCTGTCATTACCATCACAGTATAAAGCATTTTATACAACAATTCAGTTTTCCCAAAAACATTTTGGCAGAGTAACTGTTTAAACATCAGAGATGCCATTTATTTTAACCTTAGTAGCTTTATAATGTTCGACAAGTGACTAATCAGTCGTTCCAGGACGTGATAAATGTTTTAATAGATGAAACATACACTACTGTTCAAGAGTTTGGTTCAGTGTTTGTTTGTTTTTTTGTTGTTTTTTGAAAGAAATTAATTATTTTATTCACTGAGGGTGCAGTAAATTTTTGTAAAAACAGCACCTGGGAGCATCAGACCAACTGTAACTATGAGTAATTAAAGACATTTTTATATGATTTAAGTCAAAGTTGCTGAAAAATCACAAATACAATCGCATGATTTAATTGCTTATGACATTTGACCAATAGGTGGTGCTGTTACCAAATTGATATTTTGTAGTCAGTGTGACGAGACAATGACACATACAAAGTTTGGTGTCAGTACTGCTTCAGAATCAGCTTGGCATCGTGCCTTAAAATTTGTAGCTGCGTTATTGGAAAATGGTTTGGCCAATCACAAAGCTTTTAATATCTTTTCGCCGGCATGGTCGGAAGATGATCTGAGCTGAATTTGGTGAAAATCAGTCTAATGGTCTAGGAAGAGTTTCAAAAATGTAGGTTTTCAAAGAAATTCAAAATGGTGGACAGCAAGTTCGACCGTATATGTCTTAATGGTAATAATTTAGTATGGGGAACAATTCTCACTTTAACGAGTTGCTTATTAGCTTGCATATTAGCTGTTTGTTAGTACTTAAGAAGCACATATTAAAGGGTTAGTTCACCCAAAAAATGGAAATTCTGTCATTAATTACTCACCCTCATGTCGTTCCACACCCGTAAGACCTTCGTTAATCTTCGGAACACAAATAAAGATATTTTTGTTGAAATCCAATGACTCAGTGAGGCCTGCATAGGGAGCAATGACATTTCGATACGCTGATTCATAATGCTCCGAATCTTCATGAAGCAGTGTTTTGAAATCGGCCATCACTAAATAAGTTGCTATTTTGTTTTTTTGGTGCACCAAAAATATTCTCGTAGCTTTATAATATTAATATTGAACCACTGTACTCACATGAACTGATTTAGATATGTATTTAGTACCTTTATGGATCTTGAGAGAGGAAGTGTCATTGCTGGCTATGGCCATCTTTGAAACACCTCTCGGGCATTCAAGAGCAGCTCCAATCTCTTTGAATGATGAAACATCAAATTCTCCAAAGCTGTTTGTCAAGCTTTCGATTAAATTTCATATTTGAAATCAACAATGAAATCTGACAACAATTGTCTCTTAAATTTTGTTTCTAAACGCTCAAATCATGACAAAAAAATTTATTTTTCAGGCTGGATCAAGTTAATGCACATGCGCAGTCCTAAATGCATGTCTCTTGTGCCTCATTTTGGAGGCGCGCATCTGACTGTTTCTATAAAAAACTGGTGCTTCTAACGGCGCTGCAGTGATGCGATGACTTTACCAGTTGGCGATTGGCTCTTATTTAGAAGGCGGGACTTATTCCGCCATATTGCGCGTTGCACTTTCTCCCATTCAAAACAATACGAGTGACGTGTCTTGTGTTATTCTATAGTCTTTGGTATCATTCAACTCGTTATGCAGCACTGAATCAAAAGAAGTTTCTTTCAGAAGTTAGACATTTTCATTACTTCTGACCAGTAGGTGGTGCTGTGCCGAAACGCTGCATGTAGCCTCTGGTCATACTTTTGTTGACACTTGCCAAGACTTGTTTCAATAGACTAAAGCGTTGTGGCCAAATTCGTTCACATGTTTTTCGAGAATGGTTGAGTTTATCAAAAAGCTCTTAAGTGCAAATTTGGACAGTTGGTGGCACTAGAGGGACTGGGTTAGAGACTCCAAAATTGCTGTGGTTATTGTTGAGACTGTCCTCTATCTGTGTGCCAAATTTCATAACATCCCGCAAACGGTTCTATGGACTGCCAAAGACTCATTCGTGGAAGAAGAAAATGAACAGAATAGATGCCTTCGCTCCTTCAGTGCTTGGCACCAAAATAATATTCACTTTCAATAAAGTTCTTTTAAATTATAATACTATTTCACAATATTACTGTTTTTACTGTATTTTTGATCAAACAAATGCACTTTGGTGAGCATAAGAGACCAAACTTTTGAACAGTATAGAACAACTTTGAAGAAGTTTAATTTTTCAGTATTCTAGTCAAAAGTGCCACTATTTGAAAATCAGTTGTGACTAAACCGCTGTATCTTTGCATCTTTTATCTTCTTCCGCAGATCCAGTTTCACGTCACCATTGGCCACACGGCTTTGTCGCTGTACTCTGACTGCCCGTTCCCGAAGTGGATGCACTGGTGTCTGATTGGATACGCCCTCACCTTCATCATCCTCTTCGGCAATTTCTATTACCAGACGTACCGTCGGCAGCCCCGCCGCGAGGCCGCGTCCAAACCCGGCAAAGCCCTTCATAACGGAGCCTCTAATGGAGCCCTGACCTCTAGTAATGGAAACGCTGCCAAGATGGACGAGAAGCCGGCAGTGGCCGAGAGCGGGAGGAGAAAGAGGAAGGGCAGAGCGAAGCGCGAATGAAACGGAGGAGAGGGAAGCAGACACGGCCAGACCTCCGTTCACGAGAGACCGCGCTGAAAGATTGATCGGCTCAGATCAATCCCAAATTGTTACGACCAAACAGTATGGCCACTTTCTGCTGCAGAGAGGGAGAAATATGAGCCTAGACGTAGAGAGACTGAACAATATGATATCTTTCCATATCGCCCTCTTTAAGTTTAGTACATTATTCTATGTATCTGCCTTTTTTACATCGCTGTTCTAATGCCAGAAAAGACCCGTGTCTCATCAGTGTACAATGATTAAGACTCGACGATATCAGATGGGTTTTTCATCATTTGTTGAAGTGGGGTCCAAAAGTTCTGCTATTTTGCAACACAAAATGTTTCTTCAGTGTATTATCAGCACGATCTGATCTAGATCCTGACGTTGATGTTCTCCAGCATGATTTGAGATGATCCAAAGAGCTTCAATGGAAGAAGAAAACCGCTCATTTGATTAGTCACATAGAAATGTGCATATTTCTTCTTCATTTTACAGACTTTTGGACCCCACTTGATATCATTTATTTGTAAAACATATTCATGTGTTTGTTTATTTGAAAGTTTTGTATTTCATGTAAGTTGTGTGTTGTTTAGCCATTGGCAGGATATATTACCAACAGCACTGTTCTTTAAAACATAGATCATGTGGCACTGCTTATTTCATCTTCTTTCAAAATTAGGGATGCAACTTACCAAGGCCATTGACTGATAATATACAGTAGTGGGCAAAAGTGATGTCCGGCCTTGGAAAATTGACATCTTCACCCTTTATTCAAATATTGTTAAAAATGCGTTCAAGTTTTTGTAAGCATATTGAGTAGTTGTGCTCTGAGTCAGTTGTTTTATTTGTGATGATAACGCAATGAATCATGCCAAATTGTGCGGACATAATTTTTAGCCAGCCAGGCTGGCATACGAAGAAATTATGAACATGCAAAAACAAGAGAACCAATGGAATATTAATAACTGAATATGTATGATTTTTCCTGTGAGCTTTTTGTTTTTCTATGCATTTTTTTTTTTTTTTTTGCATTGTAAAATAGCAACTGTAGCTGTAGTTGTAGCTGTTTTTTTTTGCCAAATAATTTTGTCAGATAAATACCTTAACAAAGTTTAGTGTTTTGTTCTTCCTTCATATATATTTTTATAAATATAGAAAATATTTTCCTCGTATTTTGATGGTTCAATTGGACTTGTAGGGTCATTAAAAACAAATTTCCCTTCTGGACATCACTTTTAACCACTACTATATCATATATATATATATATATATATATATATATATATATATATATATATATATAATATAATATACATTTCTGTTGTCTGTTGTCTTAAAGGGTTAGTTCACCCAAAAATGAAAATTCTGTCATTTATTACTTACCCTCATGTCGTTCCACACCCGTAAGACCTTCATTAATTTTCAGAACACAAATTAAGATATTTTAGTTGAAATCCGATGGCTCAGTGAGGCCTGCATAGGGAGCAATGACACTTCCTCATTCAAGATTCATAAAGGTACTAAAAACATATTTAAATCGGTTCATGTGAGTACAGTGGCTCAATATTAATATTATAAAGCGACGTGAATATTTTTGGTGCACAAAAACAAAAAACAAAATAACGACTTATTTAGTGATGGCCGATTTCAAAACACTGCTTCATGACGCATCGGAGCACAAATGAATCAGTGTGTCGAATCATGATTCAGATCGCGTGTCAAACTGCCAACGGCTGAAATCACGTGACTTTGGCGCTCCGAACAGCAGATTCGATACAGCTACATGAAGCAGTGTTTTGAAATCGGCCATCATTAAATAAGTCGTTTTTTTTCTTTTTTTTTGGTGCACCAAAAATATTTTCGTCGCTTTATAATATTAATATTGAACCACTGTACTCACATGAACCGATTTAAATACGTTTTTAGTTCCTTTATGGATCTTGGGAGAGGAAGTGTCATTGCTCCCTATGAAGGCCTCACTGAGCCATCGGATTTGAACTAAAATATCTTAATTTGTGTTCCGAAGATTAACGGTTTTACGAGTGTGGAACGACACTAGGGTAAGTAATAAATGACAGAATTTTCATTTTTGGGTGAACTAACCCTTTAAAAACAGTGTTCACAATCAAATCTCTCTAGAAATGAAATCGCACATTGTAACATCTAACATGAATGATAGGAAAGATAAATACAAGTTGCAATACAGTGCTTTTGTGGCCTGGCATAGAAAATAATCTACTGACTGAAAAGGATAAAATATCTGCTTCCATTATCAGCCGATTCAGACCAATACTGATCATTTAAAACCTGGTATTGGCACAGACTGATATCATGCATCCTTATGAATATTTTTTGATATCACAGGGTTATCATCAAACATCTCACGGTATAAGATAGCTTTTAGTTTTCATTGGGAAATAACATCACATAAGCTGAAAATGGGATTGGGAAATATGTTTGTAGCTGCAATATTGCATTGTGCGTAAATAAAGTCTTGAGCTCCCCTTCATTAGTTTTGAATAGTTCCTAAATTCCTAAAATATATCATTTGTTTTGTCTTGAATTTTTATAATGTTGTATATTCGGTGCAATTTTGTACATTGTGCTTTTGAAGACGCAATGATCATCAACTACTCATTTTCTTTTCAAATGACGGATATACATTGCTGTATATAATAATAAAATAAATGGCAATGCATAGTCATTGTTATCTGACGTTTCATTTCCCAAAAGCCTCTCTCTCACTCGTGAGCAGGAAATAAGTGGCTGGCATGACATTTCAAACAGCACCCTGCTGTGTAACATCTGGTAATTAACATTTTACTGATTTTTTTGTGTAGATGTTGTTATTATGACTGCTTATTATTTAAGAGACTACATGGAATGTTTTCTTTAAGAAAAAATTGGACACTTTATATTAAGTGTCTAACATTTAGGCTAATCATTTGATACAATGCACTTATTGTGCACATACGTTTTTAAATTATATTTGTACTTGCATTATATTTAAAAGAAATACCTGCATGTAATTACAGCTGCAATTAATTTATGTAATTGCATCTATAATTACATGGTTGACTCTTCTCTTACACCTATACCACCGAACCTGTCCCTATCCTTAGGTCTACCCATATTCCACCTCAAAAATGTTTTTATTATTAATGTGTAGTAACCTACTTAAAGACCCCTAATATAAAGTGGGACCAAATGATTTGTCACTATTTAAAGAACTATTTAAAGTAAACGGAAGTTGCGATCATCTTTTCTTTCCTATTGTGACATAATCCGAATGAAATGGCTTCTCAAACAAGAGCAAATGTAGGGCGGGACTTGATTTTGTCCATAAGGAATTGATTGGATGGTTGTGGTTTGCTATTGGTGGATCTCGTGTGAGTGACAGGTTGCCCCGCCCTCACGCCAATAAACACATCATTAGAGAAGAGATGTTGCTGAAAGAGGGAAGATATTTTGATTGCCTATTATAATAAATAGGCAACAGCAATATTCCAATATTCCCAAAAACAAAACAAAACAAGAATTGTTGATTTCATGGTGACTTTAAGTGACCTACAAAAAACTGACAATATTATTAAAATGTATTTAATTTTTTTTTACAAATGAAAAAAATTAACATAAAAACTAACCAAAGATCAGTGTGTTCTTTTGTATCTTTTCTGATTTTTGGCTGCATTCAATAATATGTGATGTTTTTCTTTTCTTTTCCCAGTGGAGACCTCTTCTGTTCAGCCGCAGCAGCACAAGCGGCCTCTCCTCTCCATCTGTTCTGTTTCCGGTGTGATTTCCAGAGACACACCAGTGGATGAGCTGCTGCTCCGCCCCCTCAGTCATTCACAGACCACCGGGGTCTCAGAGGACCAATCAGAGCGCTGCCTCTCCTCCTCCTCTTCTTTAGCAAAGACAAAGGTTTCCATGGTAACGGTACACACCTGTTTTAAATGCAGGCTTGTCTCTCTGACTGATGGGATTCACCATCTGCTCCTCTAACATCATGTATTCCTAATAGTTATTTTTTGATGCAATGCATTAATACTACACATTTCGTTTCAGCTGTTATCAAAAGAAATGGGACTATCACAGTAAAAATTCTAGCATTAATGAGTCATTTCTTGAAAGTAGTGCCATTAATGAAATGTATACTTCTTGTATTAAATACTGTATAGACTATACAACAATTCTATACAAAAACAATAGTGGATTTAACATCAAAATTAAATGTTAAAATGTATGTTTTTAATGTAACCGTATCCCTTTAAATGCTTTGGTCAGTTCAAGAATAATTTATGCAATTGTATATTGGTTATTTGAAAGAATTAAAAATGGCGTTCATCTCTATCCATGTATTATTCAGCTGGTCGAGGTTGATAAGTGATTAGTAATATGTTCTGGCATTTATTTACACTTAAAGACTAAAGATTCTTTGTCTGAAAGAATCTTTCCCCCCCTTCCAAAAATGCACCCATTTCATAAAATGACTCTGATGCAAAATGGCTTACTGCAGGAAAGCAAACCAAACATTTCTGTGTAACAATTCTTGTCAAGTATAAAGTCTCGCTCTCCAAACTCAATAAGAAGTGGTTCCTCATGTGACCTAGGAAGGAGACAGGCTTCCTCTTTACTGTTGAAAGGGTTCTTCCCTACGGCAGGACGCAGCGCCTTGAACTCTTCGCTCTGATTCTCCACGGATGCCACAGTAATGTAATCCTCTTCCTGCCTGTCGGACGCTGAAAGGATCTTTTTTTTATTACTCCTATCAGAAAGGCGAAGTTCAGCCAGTCACAAACACAGTAAGCCTGAACAAAAACACTAAACTACTAAAGAATGCAGAAAATAAGGGAGAAGAAAAGCCCACAGAGATACACCATGTACACCATGTACCATGTATACCATAAAAGTACACTACTGTTCAAAAGTTTGGGTTCAGTAAGATTTTTAATAAATAAATGCTATTCTTTTGAACTGTTTGTTTTGATCTTGTGTATATAAGCTCTTCAGTTCCTTCAGTTCATTGTCTGGTGTTGATTGTGTGTAGACACACTGTTTCGTTGTGTTTTACCTGTGTGGATTACCTGAGTTATCTTTGTTTAAATAAATTAAACTATTATTTTGAGCTTCTTCATCAACATTCTTCATCTTCGGACGCATAACGTGACAGAACACCAGATCCGGGATTATAGATATCTCATCTGTGTTTATTTATCTTGCCCATGAGAACCTACCTGTAGCAATGTTAAAGGCTCAGGGAAGAAGAAGGCGGGAACCAGCGAACGCTCAACATAAAATTTAATCCCAAAAATACACAAAACAAAAGTAAAGCGGCAGCCCCTCACGGACAATTGCCGCATATAAACATAAAAAAACAACAAAAGTCCAGGCCTGGTACTCTCTCATTTTGCCCATTTTATCCTTCTGGAGTTCCTCCATGAGACTTGAGGCCAGTGTAGTGTGCAGGTGACGTTCATTAGCACTTGCACCACCGGTCTTGCTCTGTTCCCACGGCTCTCAGCCCCGCCCTACTTGCAACAGTACCTATATTGGAATATTAATTTAGTTTTTGCCAGCTCGCCCAGCAAACTGCATTTGATGATGAGACTTTGACATGGCTGTCCTCAAATGTCTGCAGTGAGCCCCAAATTGATGACTCACGCCCATCACATCGCAGAATCCAGAGGCCAGCCAGACATCGCCCCAAGCCAGAGTCTACAATGAGGACAGAGCCAACCATCGCCCCAGAGCCTGAGCCCCACTGTGAGTCTGACCAGATGTGTGATCCGGCACCACCGTGCATCGCCGTGGGATGTTTAGTGGAGTTCGAGAGTATAGAGGAAGACCCCGCTTACAGTCCTGCCGCTGAGGGTGAGCTAAGACTAGACTCTATGGAATATAATTATTACGAGGATTTGGAAATGGATGTTTTGCTGAATCTCCCATCCCCGCTGGTCCCACCCATCTCTAAGTCTTCTGTGTTTTCATTGCTGCAGGTCCTGCCCAGAACAAAGCCTGTTTCGTCACCCAGTACCAAGACTGTGTCATCTTCGCTGATCCCACCCAGCCTCCCTCTGTCATCCTCGCCTCCTCCCTTCAGCGTCTAGACTTCTCCTCTAACGCCACTCAGTTGTGTGGATCTGCCTTGGTCCTTCTGTGTCCAGCTCCACCCAGTCAAGTGGATCCCAGCTTCTGAGCCATCGTCCTTATGGCTCCACGGGGCTCCCTCGTCCCTCCGGCTCCACCTTGGTCAGACATCACCTTGCCTGCTCCACGGACTTACGGGACTTTAGACTTTAGCTTCGTCCTTCCACCCCTTCGGCTCCAGTGGGCTCTTCCTTCCCTCTGGCTCCGCTTTGGTTCTCAGTCCCACTGGCTCCACTTCATCTGGCACCCTTGGAACCCAGCAGCGAGCGCAGCGCATACCGCATCCTGTGTGAAAGGGCCTTCAGACATCGGTGTTGTTTAGTCCCATCAGCTCTCCATCTTCATCTTGGCAAAAACAAAACCAGACAATGAACTGAAGGAACTGAAGAGCTTATATATACAAGATAACAAACAGAATACAAACAGGTGTGATCTAATTAATGAATAGCCATAGTAAAAAAGACTCAAACCTTCGATACAAAAACATACCCTGTGTGAGTTCTTGTATTTATTGTCGATAACATGCAAGAATGCAACTGTTCCCAAATATCCACATGCAAACGTGACATTGATTATTATACAACAGGTCAACAGGTGCATTCTTAACAGTACTGTCAGTATTTACTCTATTTTGCAACGAAATAATAGCTCCAACCAAAGCAACATCAGAACTGCTGCCACAGCAGAATTGTTTCGTGAAAAATTCTGCTGCTTTGAACAAATCGTGAGAGTCAATCATTCAATGACTCCACTTTTAGACATGCACTGGTGAACTTTCCTAAACACTTCCCCTCTAGAATTTTGTGTTCCACTTCATGGAGTGGACGAGGGATATTTATATAGACAAACCCTCGTCCCCTCGATTTTGACAGAGGGAGTGAGTCTACTCCGATGTACACTTCAAGCAGCTTTATATCCCACAATTCAACTTGATTGTGACGTCACAGAAGATCGAGCTTAACTGAAGTGTATGATAAATTATTTTGAATCAAATAATAGTGTATAATATATTAATTATGTTGAGATTAAATCACATAATACTTGTAGCTACCTTATGTTCACAGTCAAAGTTTACTATTGATTTTTTTTTCCGTTTGTGTAATTTTATTTTTCTCCATCAGCTCATATACTTAGGATTTTATGTATTTTCTCTAACAACTTATATGCATATAGAATGGTGCATTAAACAAATTCATAAGTACAAAAGTGGTTTAAACAATAAATCAGCCATAGTAAATTACAAGTGATCAAGGCTTAGTGTGTTCCATTTAACCCTCTGGAGTCTGAGGCTGATTTGGGGCTTGGAGAAGTTTTGACATGCCCTGACATTTGTGCTTTTTTCAGTTGTTCATAAACATATAAATGACAAAAGTGTCATTACACTGTATTCAGCACAAACTAGGCTGCAATAATATGTGAGGAACATGTATGTACATGTTTGTATTTTTGAAGGAATAATGTTTATGCGTGGTTATTGAAAAAACAAAAAACTTAAGTCACTGAAATAAGGCCAAAAAAAGTATATTAAATCTGTGTTCACAAGACTTTTGGGTATTGGAGGTTGTAGACTAGAGTTTTTGCTTCAGAATTATGTAAAAATTTTGCTGCCTACTCCTTCATATAAAACAATATATTGATTTAGTTTTTGTAAGACACTTTTTGTCAAGAAACACAGTATGCGTGGAGGCGTGAATCTGCATGAATAATGGGTCATTTACACCTGAGAAGACAAAAGAATCACATAATAATGACCTGAAATGACTTGCATATTAATGAGGCCTTTCAGTCAGGTAGGCTGTGAAAAAAACCCTCTGTAATAATGTCTCAGCTCATCATAAACAGCAATACTGTGAAATATTATTACAATTTAAAATAATGGTATTCTATTATATTCTTTAAAATAAAATGTATTTCTGTGATGCAAAGTGTCTGAACAATTATGTTACCTCTATGGCATTTCATATAGGCTTTTAGCTTAAACCTCATGCACGAGTTCCGCCAGTAGTGGGCGCTCATGCAACGTAAGCAATGACGCACACATGTGAGTCCACATGTCGGAGGGAAGTTAGCGAGTGAAGGGCATAATAATTTGGAGTGGAACGCAGCCCTAGTTGCTTCGTTACTGAATGAATGAATGACTCAATGACTCCCTCATTAAGACAGCGACTTACCGCCACCTAGTTTTAGTTTAATATTTAAAAGTATCGCTTCCTTTTTACCATCATTGCATATTTCTCTATTGAAATTTTTTTTTAAACCTCATTTATTTTACAAAGTTATTCATAAAGGTAAAGAAATGCAGTGGAAAATCAATTTAGGGGGGCAAATATTGTCCTTAAATGGAAAAGGTATGCCTGCTGTGTAAGTGGAAGAGAGGGAGTATGCAGAAGGATGGTAAACCCCTCAGGGGGTAGGCTATGCCACTCTAAAAAGTTTGGGAACCACTGGTTTAAATAAATTAAACTATTATTTTGACCTGATTCGCCAACCTTCTTTATCTTCAGACCCATAACATGAACCCATATACTACAAAACAGTAAACTTTAGAACAGTAATGTAACCATGGTGTTTCTATGCAGATGATGACATTGTGTGTGGTTGCTCTAGTGTTGCTAGCTGGTTTCTTACTGGTCCAAGTCAAAAGAATCCACCCCCATGTCTCTTTGATATTAGTCACTCAGTCAATCAATGGGATTTTTATACGTTTTATTGTCCACCAGGTGGATGATGGATGATGATTTATACAATGAAGTTTAAAACTCAAGGTTAGGGGTTTGTTTCAATCCATATGGATGATTTATGCTCAAATTAAATAAGCAAGTCTGTCATATTACACTTGATCATTGTAGATCTCCAGCTGCCATTACACTGAATAGATTCATCTCTGATGTGTTCTTCTAATGGCAGCAATTAGAGACCGTTCCTTACGTTACCCAGCTGCTACACGGCCCTGTCGTTCAGCTACCAGCTGGCCAGAGAGATCACATGTGACCATCCCCCTTCCCGCAACAGCACACTCACTTTATTACAAACCTCAATTAACGCATCTTGTATGGAACAACTGCACTGACCGTAATGCTCTTTGCTAGTGCATCATGTAAACAATGAGTCAAAGGCAAAAAGTGGTAACCACACATTTTGTCCAATTTGAAAATCAGGTCTTATGATCTGTCCTGTGATAGACGGGTTTGACTCCACTGTGTTCAGATTCAGAGAAATTCATTTCAAACGCATCAAAATTCAATCAAACAATTAGAAGCCTTTGTAGGGCAGTATGACTGGGCAAGAAAGGAAGACAGCAGACATGACTGATGCCAGTGTGTGTGTGTGTGTGTGTGTGTGTGTGTGATGGAGTCCCAGATGGTGTGTGTGACTGCAGATGCACTGGGGTGGAGCCCAAAGTATTGATCATGTCAGTCTGGAAGAGGAGAGAACAGAACATAAATATTAATCAGGAAATGTTTTTAGGAAGTTACTCGATATTTAAAAATCAAGATTTTATGCTGTAAAGATTTTTATGTTGCAACTGCAACAATGTAATTGTATGCTTTACCATTTTAAGTTAAACAAACAAGAGATAGATAAATTTCCAGTGTTGGATAAATTGAAATATACCACAATTATTTGATCATTAGGCCTATTTAATTATTTTTTGAAACATTACGTTTACTTTTTTAAGGTAAACAGATAGATAGATAGATAGATAGATAGATAGATAGATAGATAGATAGATAGATAGATAGATAGATAGATAGATAGATAGATAGATAGATAGATAGAACGTCTCTGTCTGATGCTCAAGTCTCCGCCCAGCGGTGACGTCACCTCATGAATATTGATCCATTTTAATGGTGGTTTTACGACGCTGTACACTGCCATTATTTTTTGCCTGCGCCATGAAGATGAGAAGATGAGATGTTAAAAGGTAAGAATTGTGTTCATTTGTTATTATGGGATGTTTAAGTATGGTGTCTTTGCGTCTGTTGCTCGGCAGGTTACAAAGAAATGCTTAAACGATTCATTCACCTTGGAAAGGTTATAAGAAAATACCTCATCGCAACGTCAATATTAAAAACCCAGTCAGTAAAAGAATGACAAAAATCAAGTCTCGGTTTACATGAACACGACCCTGTAGAATCTAAGATGAAAATTTGAACGATATCCTCTATGCTTAGACTAACTAAATGAATGTAAACGAGCCTGGTGCTTTAGCAGTGTCTCTGCATATAAGTCATGATGCTTCGCATTTACATCTGAATCTCAGCTGCTGACACATGATCGATGTCCTTATTATATTGTAATAATTTTTATATTCCCGTCCATATGAGTCGTCATGATATCACTCGGGCCCATATGGAAAATACTCGGTACAGTGAATGAAATAGGCTATTTTATCAAAAAAGAAAGGGTACCTCAATTATTTTAAACCTACCTCAAATAATAGTGTGTTCTAATATTATCAGCGACTTGCTGTAAAGGTTTACGTGCATAAGAATAGGCCTATCTGCTATCTGAGCCCCACCATCATCACAACATCTGATCTGCCACATCCTCTGACTTCAGACAAATCAATCAGACACCCTTGTTATTCGAGTAAGAAACATTGCATTACAGTAGCTATAAAGGGTTAGATCATGTAGAAATAGATCATTAAAGTAACAATTGCATGTTACAACATCTTGCAGTGTAATTTCTCCATTAATGGCCATATTCTGGGATGTTGGGCTGGTGCTGCTGGAAAATCCGCTCTGGGTTAGTTCACCCAAAAATGAAATTTCTGTCATTTATTACTCACCCTCATGTCGTTTCACACCCGTAAGACCCCTTCGTTCATCTTCAGAACACAAATAAAGATATTTTTGATGAAACCCGATGGCTCAGTGAGGCCTGCATCGCCAGCAGGATAATTAACACTTTCAATGCCCAGAAAGTAACTAAATACATATTTAAAACAGTTCATGAGACTACAGTGGTTCAACCTTAATGTGAATAATGAGAATACTTTTGTGCGCCAAAAAACCAAAAACAAGATAGCGACTTTATTCAACAATATCTAGTGATGGGCGATTTCGGTCACACTGCTTCATGAAGTTTCGAAGCTTTACAAATCTATTGTTTCAAATCAGTGGTTCAGAGCTTGTATCAAACTGCCAAAGTCATGTGATTTCAGTCAACAATGTTTTTTGTTACATCATAAGTGTTTCGAAATTTCATTGGTTCACCACTGGAGGGCGTGACTTTGGCAGTTTGATACACGCTCCGAACCACTGATTCGAAACAAATGATTCGTAAAGCTCCGAAGCTTCATGAAGCAGTGTTTTGAAATCGCCCATCACTAGATATTGTTGAATAAAGTTGTTATTTTGTTTTTTGGTGCACAAAAAGTATTCTCGTCAATTTATAACATTAAAGTTGAACCGCTGTAGACACATGAACTGTTTTAAATATGTTTTTAGCTTTGTGGGCGTTTGAAAGTGTTAATTATCTTGCTGTCAATGGAGGCATTGGATTTCATCAAAAATATCTTCATTTGTGTTCTAAAGATTAACAAAGGTCTTACAGGTGTGGAATTAATGACAGTAATACAGTAATTAATACATTAATACAGTAATTAATGACAGAATTTTCATTTTTGGGTGAACTAACCCATTAACGCTGGTTTCTACCTGGTCTAAGCTGGTCACTGTAGCTGGTAGACCAGTAAAAAAACAGTTGCCAGCTGGTCAAGATGGTTTTTGAGCTTCTACACGCTTTAAAGGCTTCTGGATCTTTGAAGAGGGATGGTACTCTCTTTGTTTTTTAAGAGAGTATGTCTACCATTGCAATAAAATTCCATTATGATCTACACGCGACTACATGCCCATTTTAATAGCCTAATTATAGCACTGAAGCTGTTTCCCCCTCACAGCTGCAGGATAAGATGGATCTTGCACACGTGAACTCGCGCAGATGACAGAATGGACTCTGTGGAAAGCAGCAGCATGAAGCAGCAGCAGCAGCGCGCGTCCTCGCCAGCCAGATTCAAAGACTCGCCGTCAAAAGCGGCTTCCAAAAGCGCGTCTGCCAAAGCCGCCGCGTCGAAGCCAGGCGGTAAAAGCAGCCGCAGTAACTCTCCGGTCACTGTCCACACCGGCAAAGACAGACACCCGGGCAAAGGCGCGGCCGCTGTCCACGCCACCGGTGCTGAAAGCCCGACTCTGAGAAGGGCGGAGAAGAACAAGAGCATCGAGGAGCGCAGCAGTTCCTCTGAGGAACCCTACGCCGCCGACGAGTCGCTTTTGGGAGCCGATGCTGCTCGGGTGGTGTCCGATCAGCCGAGCTCTACGAAATCCTCTCAGGGCAAAAGAGACAACGCGAGAGCTGATGGAGGCAAGCAGACGGCCAAGAGTGCTGTAGGATGCGGCCCGGGCTTCTGGAGGGAGGGATGCTTGCAGTCTGAACTCATACAGTTTCACATGAACAAAAGCTTGAAGAAAGAAAGCGGCATGGCAACGAAGACCTCGAGCTCGCCGGTGACGGAGCCGCAGCTGCAGCACGCGGAGGCGAACCGGCCCTCGGAGGACTTACCTCCGCCAAACCAGGAGCTGCAGGAGGAGATCGAGAGATTAGAGGAGGAGAACGATTACCTTAAGGTAGGATGCGATAAAACTGATGGTGCTTGTGTTGGTGGTGTTTTAAATGCGAGTGGAAATATGCTTCTATATTAAAAACTAATAATAGCTAATAAATGCATGTGGTACACGACTGTTGTAATGAACATAATTTAATTTTTGAATTAAATTAATTTAGATATTTTCTTTTGCATCACATAAGACCTTCTTGAGAACAAAGAAAAGATCTTGTTTGGCATAATATTTTATTTATTATTTCTTTGGTAAATGGTTATTAATTGGATTGTTTTTTTTTTTTTTTATTATTTGATTAATTTGAAGTATTTAAAGAAAATATTATTAATAATTGAAAAATGTTTGTCCACCAAATCAAAGTATGATGTAACCATCATACTGTGTGGTATCATTGTGAGTAGAAAACAATCAAATCTCTTAAAATATCAGATAAATTTACCTTTTTTTTAATGATAATATGGATGGTAGATTAGTTCAATTTATGACATATATTTTCCAGTACATGATTAGAAAAAAAAAAAAAACGTTTACCTTCTACTAGCTTCTGCTCAAAGTACAATAAAGTATTTTTTTTAAACTGGTGCTCTCAAACGATTAATCGCGATTAATCGCATCCAAAATAAAAGTTTGTGTTTACATAATATATGTTTGTGTATTGTGGAATTTTATTTTGTATAAATACACTCACATGCATGTATATATTTAAAAAAAATATATTATATTTACATATAAAATATTTATATATAATATAAATTATATATAAATATTTATACAACAGTTCGTTCTGGTTCTTGAATCTGATTGGCTGAGAGGTCTTTCCAGCCATGCATATCCTACCAGTATCGCCATAGGAACCGTTTCACCGTGTGAATCACTCCGCTGTCAGCATTCTCACAGCGAGTGTCATGGCTGACGAGCAAACCTAACGTATTTTTATAGATACTACTGTTATTTTGTAACGGAATGTAGTTTTAAGTGTTTTTTTAGCCATATATAGTTGTTTAGACCTCAGATTAGACGTTTTCGGAGATGAGAGCTCCAGGCCGTCAGCGACCGTTCAGCACTCATGTATCCGCAGAGAACAGCTTCATCTCGGCCAGTCCTTCAGGAATTTGCCGCTGGCTCTTGTGTAGATATAGTGTTTAAACATGAGGTATAATTTGTTTTTGGTATATCAAACGGGCAGTCTTTGGTCTTGTTACTTTATTATTTGTTTCAGAGCAAATCGATTTGGCTTAAGGGTTATATTAAGTTTCATAACTTTATATTTACATTGAAATTAAATCCTGTACTAACTAGAGCGCTGCTTTTGTACGTTTGACTGATCTGTTTGTTAGTGTTTATTTCCTATTTTACTTCTTATACTGTTATAATGGCTATTGTTGTTGATTTAAATATTATTGTTCAATAAATAATATTATATATAAATAACATGACATATTTGGTATTAAGAAATAGTCTGTTAGTGACTTTGATGTCAGTGAAAGTTACATTAATATGCCATTAGATGGCGGCAAAGGCGGTCTTTATGAGTGAGTCAGTCAGTCGCAAAGACTTTTATATTGAAACGTACTGAAACAAGGAAACAAGGATGTTGTTTTTACTTTAAACAACATCTTAAGGTGATGATACATGGGGCAACTTTTTGAGCAATGTTGCTGGGCAATGTTGCCGTCAACGGGCAACCTGATGAGGCACAGGGCAACTAATTAGGGCAACGTCAGTTGGCAGCAACTAGTCAGAGAGGAGCAAATCTATTGCCAACTCAATAAATACTTTATTATAAACACTTGTTAGGCACTTTATTTCAACTTTTCAAATAATTTCTTCATTTTTATTAAAAATAAATGCCTTTCTGATCTGATTTGTGACAGGAAAAGGGAGAAGAGCGAGTTCGGCAAAAGGCGGATTCGAACCCGCGTCGATCGCATCAAAAGCTATTCAAATGTCAAACGCCCTACAGCCTACGCTACTGGAGACGTTAAAAAAATCCCGTCTTTTTAGTATTTAACTGAAATCATCCAATAGCTTCATTAAAGCATACACACATTACTTTCGGACAGTTGTTGGTATTTTAAGCAATATATGAGGTAAATTCCATGTTTTGGGTTGACGCATGAGAACTTACTAGCATAAAAAGATAAAAGTTCACACTCCTTTTCTCCGCTCCACTGCCGCTGAGAGGCCGCCATCTTGTTTGAATTTTTTCTGAAATCTCCGAACCGGTCACGTGATCGGCTGCTAACATTCTGATAGGAGGATCTCAAAAAATTGCCCACGACCAATCTAATGTATCCAGATATATATTTGTTGCTCAATCTCAGTGGGAAAGTGCCCAAGCAACGTTGCTCGGCAACATTGCTCAAAAAGTTGCCCCGTGTATCATCACCTTTACAAGACGCAACTGACAAATGCATTTACTAGTGCTGTGATGGGAAATCCTCTCAAATGTTAAAAGGACAAAGACAAAGATATTGCTTTCCTCAGCAGACATTCAATCCGATTTTGTGATTATGAATATAAGATTGACCTGAAGAATATCAGTAAGATGCAGGTAATACCCTTGCTCAGGCGATCTTTCTCTCATAATACTCTACATATTACAGTGAGTTTCAATGTAGCGACTCGTTCCTTCGTTACTAGATCTAAAGTGACGTTTTAGAATTAGTAGCAGAGGTTTGGTCTCAACTGTTAAACTGTCAACTTGAGACTTGAATCTGTGGTGGAAGGGAAGGAAGTAGTTCCTCGTGCACACTCGTGCCATCGAACTGTTGTATAAACGCAATATCACACTCGTAGCTGTGCGATATGGCTCTATATCAGCATGGCTGTGATTACCATATCACACGGCTATTTCTTAAATATTTACATGTATGTGTGTATTTAATTAAAATATATATTTTGTAAACACAAACTTTTATTTTGGATGCGATTAATCGCGATTAATCGTTTGACAGCCTTATTGGAAACCTAAATAAATGAAAAGATTGTTTCCAACAATCTTATTATTTCCAACAACTTGACTGTTGGCGTATGAATTTTAAACTAGATTTTTAAAAGATTACTCACCTCAGATATTTTCTTTTGTCACTAACCCACATAAAAATGATATTTCACTCTTTTAATATGACTTTGACATGAACTTGTGATTTATTAGCATGAAATTGAAGAAATGCGAGCAGAGATGGATGAAATGAGGGACACGTTCTACGAGGAAGATGCCTGTCAGTTGCAGGACATGCGGCGTGAGCTCGAGAGAGCCCATAAGAACTGCCGAATCCTTCAGTATCGCCTGCGAAAGGCGGAGAGGAAGCGAATGCGATATGCAGAAACAGGTGAAATTGACGGGGAGCTGCTGAGGAGCCTGGAGCAAGACCTAAAGGTAGAGGAAAATCCTAAAGACAAACTATGATGCCTGTAAACAAATCAATGCACAGGTCAGATATGATATTATTCACTTTGCTGCCAGCATACCTTTTCACTGTTCTGTCAAAAAAGTCAAAAATACTGAACCACAAAACAACACCGAATGAGAGAAGTGTCAGTAATGAGACAACGACATCCCTAAAATGTTCTTTCCTCTACCAGGTGGCCAAGGATGTGTCTGTCCGACTGCACAATGAACTCGAGAATGTGGAGGAGAAACGAACGAAAACAGACGAAGAGAATGAAAGACTGAGGGAACAGCTGATTGAAGTTGAGGTGACAAAGCAGGCTTTACAAAATGAGCTGGAAAAGACCAAAGAGGTGAGAGTATACAGATGTAAAACTAAACTGAGCCATTTTAACTAACCAGTATAATAAACTATATATAACTATAACATACACGTTTGAAATATGCACAGACACATGTTTTCAAAGCATCATATGTTTTGAGAATACAGATATTTACTGCAAACACTGAAAAAAAAAAACTTAAAATACTATAATTTGTTACAGACAAATGTATTACTTTCACTGAAATTATATTTATGGTTTGGTTCAGACCTTAAAGTTGATTTTATATGAATCTGAAATATTTATTTTCCCCAAGACAAAAACATTAAAACAAAGTAAAAAGATTATTTAAAGACTTTTTCTTAAGGGTTGTTATAATGGGGGGTTTCAATTTAAAGTAAAATAAGGTCTGTGGTAAAAATGCACTCTAAAAAAATGCTGGGTTAAAAACAACCCAAGTTGGGTTGAAAATGGACAAACCCAGTGAATGGGTTGCTTTAACCCAGCGGTTGGGTTAAATGTTTGCCCAACCTTCTGGGGAGTTTATTTAAGTCAACTATTGTTTATAAATTACTATATTGCTTGCTTAAAATGAACCCAAAGTATGTTGAAAATTAATAAATTAACATTTATTAATATGTTTAATAAATGAACATTTATTAATGAACATTTATTTAATGAATAATAATGAAACAATAAACATTTATTAAGTTGCTTATTAATAAATGTTCACCTTTTGATTATTGTTGTTGCTTCTAGTAATTATGTGTCTGATTTTTAATTTCCAACCTATTTTGGGTTCATTTTAAGCCAGCCATATAGTCATTTTTAAACAATATTTGGTTAAATAAAACTGCCCAGCACATTGGGAAAACATTTAGCCCAACTGCTGGGTTAAAACAACCCAATTGCTGTCCATTTTCAACCCAACTTTTGACTGTTTTTAACCCAGCATTTTTGAGAGTGTAACTTGATGACATTTTGTTCTACACTCACACCCGAAACATTCTTATTTAGAATTCTTATTAGATAAAATTCTTAATAGATTAAATAAACAAAACTGCTTCAAAATTTCGATAATTGAAAACCCCCATTATAAAAATCCATTGGAAAATCTTGAGGGAACCAGTGGCGAATTAGTCTTTAGGGTTTTGAAATCACACATGCATCACTCTATTGTAATGTTTTTTTTTTGTTTTGTTTTTTATAAATATGTATCATATTTTCTGTTATATGCTTAAAAAAAACATCAGAAAACTTTTAAAGTGTAAATAATGAAGTTCCATCATGTTTATTCCAATACACTGCAAATTATGAACATGTGAAAATATTTCTCTCAGCTTTCCCTAAAACGAAGAGGAAAAGATGTACAGAAATCAGAGAAGAGGACTCCACAAACCCCAACAGAGGTAAGAGACATTCAAATGTTGTTTGCATCAGGAGTATAGCAGCTTTTGTAAGAGTAGAGATTCCCCCCACCACCACCACCCACACATACACACTTTTCGGGAAATAATAATTATATTTTAAGAGTTTAGTTTTGCCTGAACATGATTTTGCCAGCCACTAACCCCCCTAGTAATATAAATGCCCCCCCGATTTATGTGCTTTGGTGCCGGCTCTTTGTGCAAGTGGTAAGTGGTAACCTGCCATTTTTACCTGATTTAACCCATAAAATGAGCTTTGTTGGAATAAATTAATATGTTTAAAGGGTTAGTTCACACAAAAATGAAAATTATCCCATGATTTACTCCCCCTCAGGCCATCCTAGGTGTATATGTGTATTCTTTCAGACGAACACAATCTGAGATATTTTTAAAAATATCCTTAGTCCTCTGAGCTTTATAATGGTTGTGAATGGGGGGACACACTTTGAAGCAAAAATGAATGCATCCATCCATAATAAAAGTAATCCATACGGCTCCAGAGGGTTAATAAAGGCCTTCTGAAGCGGATTGCTCTTTTGCCGTAAATCGACTTGCGCATTATGCATATGGTCATTCGCCAGAAGCTACAATAGATATTTGAATTTATAAAGTTTTAAATATGGACATTTTTCCCACAAAAACGCATCGCTTCAATTCAAAAGGTCTTTATTAACCCCCTGGAGCCGTTTGGATTACTTTTATTATGGATGCATTTTTTTTTTTTTTTTGCTTTAAAATGTGGCCCCCCATTCACAACCATTATAAAGCTTTGAGGACTAAGGATATTTTTCAATATATTTCTGATTGTGTTCGTCTAAAAGAATATAGTCATATACACCTAGGATGGCTTGAGGTGGAGTAAAGCTTGGTGTAATTTCCATTTTTGGGTGAACTATCCTTTTGATAGAGTGATGCTAAATTGTTTTTTTTTTTTTTTTTTAATAAAACCTTAATTTAGATTTTGCCATTTGTATAAATATGGCAAATATGTCATCTAAAAATTTTCATTAGCCAAGCAGACTTTTCAGAGTCCAACCTTCTTGTGCCCATTGATTTACACCAACAGCATCAATGCATTAACAAATTGACAGCAACTTCGACACCATTTTCCAAACTATATTTTCTTCCATAGGAGGAAAATGAAGATCTAAAATGCCAGTTGGCCTTCATCAAGGAGGAGGCTATCTTAATGCGGAAGAAAATGGCTAAAATAGACAAAGAGAAGGACCGTTTAGAGCAGGAGCTCCAGAAGTACCGCTCCTTTTATGGTGATGTAGACAGTCCTCTCCCCAAAGGCGAGGCTGGAGGTCCCCCCACCACCCGAGAGTCCGAACTGAAGCTCCGTCTGCGGCTGGTGGAAGAAGAAGCCAATATTTTAGGTCGCAAAATCGTGGAGCTGGAAGTAGAGAACCGTGGGCTGAAGGCAGAGTTGGATGACATGCGCGGGGATGAGCTGGCTGGTGGGACGACAGACCCGTCGTCCAGAGAGCAGAGCGAGGCGCTGTCTGAACTCCGGCAACAACTGCAGTTGGTGGAGGACGAGGCTGAACTTCTGCGCCGTAATTTGGCTGACGTGGAAGAGCAGAACAAGAAAATGACCAGCGAGCTCAACAAGCTCAAATACAAGGCAGGGTCACATGAGGGCTCACGCTACAACAGCGGGGCGGTCGATGCCGCAAAGTTTGAAGCTCTCCAGGAAGAGCTGAAGGCCGCCAGGCTGCAGATCAACGAACTGAGCGGGAAAGTGATGCAGCTGCAGTATGAAAACCGTGTGCTGCTGTCTAACATGCAACGCTACGATCTGGCATCCCACCTGGGCATCCGCGGCAGCCCGAGGGACAGCGACGCAGAGAGCGACTGTGGCCGCAGGGAAAGCGACGATGACTGCTCTCGGCTCCCGCCGCATCGCAAACGCGAGGGTCCCGTCGGTGGCGAAAGTGACTCGGAGGAGGTCCGCAACATCCGGTGCCTCACTCCTACTCGCTCCCTCTACACCCCAGAGGGACGTTTTTTATCGAGAAGCTTCAAGGACCGCCAGCAGATGATTGATATCCGTATGGAGGCAGAAAGATTGAGCAGGACCATCGATAGACTCATTGCTGACACCAGCACCATCATTGCAGAAGCTCGTGTTTACGTGACCAACGGTGAGCTGTTTGGAAGAATGGATGATGATGATGAGGGCGGACGAATACGAGAGCACGAGCTGCTTTACCGCATCAATGCTCAGATGAAAGCTTTCAGGAAGGAACTGCAGAACTTCATCGACCGCCTGGAAGTCCCAAAACCAGAGGATAGAGAAACTGAAGAACCTCTGTCAGTAAGTACAAATGATTATACAAAACTTACACAAGCCTGTTTAAAGTGCCCCTGTTATGCTTTTTTCGGATATTACCTTTCATGTAATGTGGAATATAGTTGTTTGTGAATGTAAAAGGTCTGCAAAGTTTCAAAGTGCACAAGACTGTAAATGGAGTTATTGTCTCCCAAAAGAAAGAACCGATTCTGAACTGCCTGAAACGAGTTGTCAGTAATTCCGGTCTTACTTCTTGCTCAAACCCATACATAGGTTTGTAACGACTTTGTATAATGAATGCAAGAATGCAGATATGGGCTTTTTATCAATCAAAAAATAAAACAAAACAAAAAAATACCCCGTGGGGGAGAACATGACCGGTTGGACTAGGCAAGGCAGGACAAGGCAGGGAACAACAGGGAGCAGGTAAACATGATGCACATCCGACAACGATCATTTGACGATGAACTTTGTTAAAAAAACATAATTTCAAGAGACTTGCCTCTGTTCCATGACAGTTTTCCGGCATCCCTCCACCACCCCATCTCCTCACTTCTAACTATTCCTTTCCCAACTTGGGATGGGGGAGTACTCTTGGTTCGGGTCAAATTCCGAGGTCAGAGCACTCCCCTCGGACAGCACGCCAAATATGCATAACCTTTACTCTGTTTAATTATACGTAAGTGTGAATTCGTGAACTGGCTAGAGGTGGACTTGTTTCTCCTGCTTCTTCGGCGGGAGGTTGTTGGAGAACTGGAGGTTTCACTGTCTGACAGAGGAAGGGTTAGAACCATGTGAGGGGGCACTTTTGTTGCAGTGCTGGTTTTTGAGTCCTTTATCCCTTCACCCATCCTTGACAGAAGAGCATATGGCCCGAGCAAACTCGGAACTGCACACTCACAAAACTAAACCAGAGTGCATGAACATGAGTGAATGCTTATCCCTTGCACTCACAGCACATGGAGCATGAATGTCCGAACCCCAATACTGAACCGAAACCAAACTAGATCGAAGTGCCAGGATCCAAAAACTACACTCTGCACACAAAATAACTTGTATAGATGGGAGAGCGTACAGCCAAACGAACTCGGAACTGCACGCTCACAATGATGAGACAGTAGGAGTGTCAGGGCTCTGTCACCAAACAAGAATAAACCAGACCAAAGTGACAAAACCCTGACACCAATGGTCTTCACTGACTGCCTGTGAACAACGCTTACTTTTTGTACATTGTAGTTGAAGCCGAGGCCTGGAAGAGTTTGGTTCGTGTTGTAGACATGTTGAGAAGAGGCAAATCCTTCCTGTGAAGGCAAATTCACATTGCATGCACTTCCAAAGGAAGAGGACTCACACTGGAATTGATATAAGTGCTGAGGAAGATCCAGAGCTGAAATTAAGATATAGCAATGGGCATTTGGTTTCCGACATGTGATGTAAGCAGTCAACCAATCACAACAGACTAGGCCAGCTGACCAATCAGAGCAGAGTAGGCTCTTGGAAAAGAGGGGTTTAGAGAGACTGAATTCTTTATTGAACCACACTGAGAAAAGAGGCAATGAATATTATGAATATTATGAGAAAACTAAAGTGTTTTTTGATCTTAGATGCATGTAAACCGATTGTAGGAGACCTCCAAAACAAAACTAGGAACCTTGACAATAGCATAATGGGGCACTTTAAAGGAAACGTTTATCCAAAATGAACATTCAATCATCTTCATGTCATTCTGACCCTGTATGCCTTTTTTTTCACCAAACAAGACATTTTGAAGAATCTTACAAGATCTGTCAAGCTCCAAAAAGGACAAAAACACCATAAAGCATGATCAAATTAGCCCAGATGACTTATATTCATGAAGACATTTTGTGTGATGAAGATACTACATTTTATGTTGTTTATATACAATGATAAAATTTCTCATTCTGCCATAGATCTCAAATCAAATATAGCACAAGTTTTGACCTCAGTGACATTTTGTTATAAGATGAATTATGTTTGAAGACGATACTGATTTCAAACTTGAGGTGATGTGACAAAATGTGTCATGTTTGAAGTGACAGCTATGGTAGAGAGCAGGAATAATGATTTCATTTTTGTCCTGTTTGTCACACAGTGAGTCAAAAAATGGCATAAAGATTCTTCAAATTTTAAATAAATGCATACATATAGTACATATTTACAATAACAGCATATGGGTTTGGAACAATGATGAAAAAAAAGTCATTTTGGGGTGAACTATTCCATTAATTTCTTACATACATTATAATATTATAATATATATATATATATATATATATATATATATATATATATATATTTTTTTTTTTTGTTGTTGTTGAATGGATGATTGTGATATTCACTTTTTCCCCCCTCAATAATCTTGATCATATGTAATGAATATTTCACTTTTCTGCCTCTCTTTAGACTCACTGTTCCTCTCTTTCTTATATTTCCTCTTCCATTTTGATATCAACCCAGATGTTTCAACCTATTATTTTGCTTATTCTCATTCTTGTTTTATTCTCATCTTTATCGTATGCCACTATTTTCAAGCTAGTCTTTCTTTTCACTCTTTTCTTTGTTCTGTAATCTTCATTTCTTTTATTTATAGTTTTGTTACTTTTATGTACAGTTTTGCTACTTTCTATCTTTTTTTTTTTTGTTCTGTTTTCTTAGTTTATCATATTGATTTTGGACATGTCATCAAGGTTACACACGGTACAGGAAGCGATGATCATTTCAGGCACAGACTACAGTCACTCAACCAAACACAAGCGTCCACTCACAATCAGCGATGAAAGATGAGCTGCTTCACTGTGTGTATAGTCAGTTTATTTGGTGAGTATGTTTTGTGTATTTCATTAACTTATACATTTGATATAGTTTGATTATCTGAATATTTTTATAGACTATGAAAGCTTTCATTTTTGGACTGTTAAAGAAGTTAAAACATCTGAGCATCATACGTTAGTAAAAAAAAAAAAATGTTTTGTCGGTGCTTCTTTGCAGCATGTTTAATCTCATCGAGAATCATTTCCCCTGTTCTCTCAAGAACCCTCAGTTGGCCTTATGGTTCTTTGGAGATTAAAAGAGTTGTTGATGTTACATTATATGTGATAAGTGTCCTGATTCTAAGTATCATCTTTTAACAGATGACAAAGGGAACCCTATTTCTGAATCTCCAGTGCATTTTTTAAAGAACATGTAACTCTTTTGGCATCAGGCTGTAAAACACATTTGAAATGTGATATATATCTATGTTTGTTTTCCCTTACAAAATAGAAGTATACTTCTAAGTTCATTTTATTAAGTATATGTTGTAATAATGTTCAGGTATATTTTAAGTATACTTTATGGTATATTTGGTATACTTTATGGTAAGTATACTTTATGGTATACAGGTTTGGAACAACCTAAGGGTTAGTAAATGATGACAGAATTTTTATTTTTGGGTGAACCTTTAAGTGTATTATAAATGTAACAGTAGTAAACTTTCAGTACACAACTGTTTCTCATTTGTACTGAATCTGTACTACAAGTGAACTTAGTAGTTTACTATTTTAATACTTGTAGCAAATTTTTTAGTATATGAAAGTACACTTTGAAGTATACTCTTAGTAAACTAGTAGTTTAGAGGTTTTACACTGCAAGTATACTTGTAAGTTTTCTTGAACATGACGTGTTCAAGTGAACATAACATCATACGGACAGTTTACTATTTATATAATATTTTTGCACTTTAAGTATAGTACTATGTTCCTATTTAGGTATTATTTTTTAATACTTGAAATATACCTTTAACTGTACTTTAACTCTTTACATTTTAAAAAAAACATTTTATTCTAGCTTCATGCATTCATTTTTTATCAACACTTGAATGTGGCTGTTTCATAAAAACAAAAAACAAAAACAAAAACATTTTAAACACAAGGCTGAGAAAATCGCATTTTTGTGAAAGACTACGTCCGGATGGGATTCAGAACGATGATCAAAACACAGATGGTGTGTGCTTCGAAGCTTCACAGTCGTTTCCTCTTCATGGCTTCAGCATTTCATGTTGTAACGTTAGGCGGTTTTGATTTTTGTATAATATTGATGATCGCGTTATTTTACATTTGCATTAGCAATTTTCCAACACTTGTTTCTGTTTCTTCTTCGCCTGTGTTTTGATCAAGAGAGTCTGTCCTCTTTCAGAAGAAGTGTAATAGCGCCCCCTACCGCAGTGAAAACATGGATAGCCGAGAAATTCAGTCAGTGGCGGGGAAATAGTAATGTAGATTTGAAGTAAATTCCTATGTGGACTAGTCTACACAAAAATTCAGATACTCAGAATTATGAACATCTGTTTTCTTTATAAATCAATATTTTCAAACAATGTAAGTTTATAAGAACAGTATGTAAAACTATGTGAAAAAGTATTCAATAGGCTACTCAATCAAGAGACTGAACACAACTAGAAACTTAAAAATACTTAATTATACTTTTAAGTATATCTTGATCAAAAGATTGAGTACAAGTATACGCCAAATAAACTTACACTTTTCTGTAAGTACAAGTCGAGTATACTTAAGTGCAAATTTAAGTATATTTCTGAGAAGTACATAAAAAGTAGCATTTCTTAGTTTAAAGGAAGTATACACTAAAAATAATAATTTTGGCAGCTGTGGTTGCCAGAATAATTTTGTAAAAAATACAGAAAAACTGTAAACACATTTACAGAACAGACTGTACATTTTACAGTATAAAACTGTAATTTACAAACAAGAAAATTTGAATGTAAACCAGTAAATTCAACAATGCACACTACTACTAATGTTGATTTTTTTTATGAAACAGCCACATTCAAGTGTTGATAAAAAATGAATGCATGAAGCTAGAATAATTTTTATTTTTATTTTTTAATGTAAAGAGTTAAAGTACAGTTAAAGGTATATTTCTGTTTTGTACCTTTAACATATACTGACAACCACCATAATAATGTAGGTGGTGAAAGAGAAAGCCACATGAAGAATCAAGGTTCATTTCCACGAGCTGAAGTATATACTAATATAAAGAAGGTGCACAGAGTCATTCACACAAACACGGAACACCATCATGGTAACCCACAATACTTATATAATGCAATAAACATTCATTAAACAACAGAAGATGTAACATAAAACCCTAATGTACATAACTGATAACAAAAACTATTAAGAAACATGATTATTTAAACAAAATACTTTCAAATGTGGAGTGTTGCACAGGGATTTTTTGACTGTAAATTATACATTGATTTGTTCTTTTTTACTTCAAAAGATTGTACAATTTACAGCATTTTTCTGTGAAATTTACATAAACTGTCTGGTTAGAGCTTTTACAGTTTTTCCCTGTATATAGTACGGGAAGTTACTGTTAACCTATTTACAATTTTTTTTTTTTTTTGTCCGTAGCATTTTTACAATATTATATTGTTAAAAACACATTCAATTTTAGTGTACTAATAGCACACTTGAATAACTTCTTTTTCATAAAGATTAATGGTTGAAGATCTCAGTTATGATGACTATCTACTGTACACTGTAAACAGTGAATATGGACAGCTGTTGTTTCCTACTTTTCTACTGATTGTGAAACTTAAAAATGAAGATTCTTACTGTTTCTGTTGAGACATTTGTGTTTTCTGTCTTTTTGATTCTCGTGGTTATCATGAAACAGAAGATAGTCTTTGCTTGCCTGTTGTGAGGTATATTCAAGTGAAACAGCTTCTCGAACAAGAAAAAATGTTGGGCGGGACTTTATTTTATCCATGGGGAATTGATTGGATGGTTGTAGTTTGCTATTGGTTGATGTTGCGTAAGTGACAGGTTGGGCGGGACTTTATTTTATCCATGGGGAATTGATTGGATGGTTGTAGTTTGCTATTGGTCGATGTTGCGTAAGTGACAGGTTGGGCGGGACTTTATTTTATCCATGGGGAATTGATTGGATGGTTGTAGTTTGCTATTGGTCGATGTTGCGTAAGTGACAGGTTGGGCGGGACTTTATTTTATCCATGGGGAATTGATTGGATGGTTGTAGTTTGCTATTGGTCGATGTTGCGTAAGTGACAGGTTGGGCGGGACTTTATTTTATCCATGGGGAATTGATTGGATGGTTGTAGTTTGCTATTGGTCGATGTTGCGTAAGTGACAGGTTGCCCCGCCCTTGTGCCAGAGAGGGAGGGGAAGTTATTTTGAATAAAGATTACATGAATGTAAAAAGTAATGATGTGCACCGATAAATCATTTATAATGAATACTGCAGTATTCCATTTAAAAATAAGAGTTGTCTTTTTTGATTTAATGGTGACTTTAAAGTTGGACGCTGAATGCCTCGCGCTCAACAGACAGGCCTACAACATAGTTACAGAGGTAAAAATACATGTGAACTCTTACATCAGTGAGCATAGAGTATTTTAGGCTCTTGACTCTGAGTGTTGGTGTCATTTTCAGTCTGAAGCGCAGTAAGCTAATGGATAACTCCAATATGCAGTTCACTAGCTTAGTTTAGAAAAGAAAAAATAATGTAGAGTGAGAATTTATAACCTGAGGGATGTACAGTAGTTGAGAGGATACCATACTATTTTCAGTGTGAAATCGGCGCCTCCGGAGAATGACAGGCTGACCTTGTCGTCCTTTATTGACATGGAAGGGACAAATGCGCCCGGCGCAGAGAGCGCAGGCTGGGCAGCGGAGGAGATGGCAGAAATGGCTGGTTTCGGATAATAAATAGTGTGTTTTTTTATGGGGGACTGTAACCGCAAATAGTTTTAAAAAAAGAAAAAGAGAGAGGCTGTTATTCGTGACTGAAAGATGTGGAATGCGTTTGGAAATGGATCAAGCGGGTATGTGAGCAAGGCGCAAGGCTGGGAGTTCGTCCCGTGCTCTCGTCTCGAGAGGCCGGGTAAGAAGGTCCAGAGTCCCGCTCGGGTTCGATCGTTCCCGAGCAACCTTCTGGAGCAGCTTCCACCTGGACCTGCTGCTGCATCCGATGCGCCTCGCGAACAAACCCCGAGCCAGGAGCTACAAAGTCCACACACACGCCTAAAAAAGAAATTCGAGGACTTAAAAAAGCGCTACGATCACGAGAAAGAGGAGTGGAGAATGGAGAAGGAAATGCTTTTGAGACAAGTTGCTGATATTCAAGTACAAACAAAAGCATGTGACAGCAGTGGTTTTGACCAACCAGCAGAGTGCATTTCTCTTATTCTGCGTTGTGTTTGCAGGGTGGAGAGAACAGAAGGATATTGTTGGATCTGAAGTGTGTTTTAGAGGAGGTGCAGTCGGGGGTGAAGCGTGAAGAAAGTAAACGGGGTGAGCTGGAGCTGCAGTACATTCAGGATCGATGCGCGTGGGAACTGGAGCGATCAGAGCTGAAAAGGCGCATTACTCAGGTATGAAACATATGTGCTATATATTCTGTGATGAGGGGTCTTTTTCTAAGGGTGGGTTTATTTTTGAAAGTAGACAAACAGAAAGGGTTGAAGCTGCTATTCAACATTTGCACTGTATTTTCCAGATAGTTAATTGATCACAGACTATAGCGGGGCATGTTGCCACACTAGACGGGGTAAGTTGTCACAGTGCGAACTTGTTTATTGATATTGATTTGAGACGAATAACTTTTTGGGGGATATGAAATAGAACCTTAAAAAACATTTTGAATCCTTGCATATCTGTATTTAAAATGAATGATAAAAATGGAGGGTAACAAACAACCCAAGATGGGTTAAATATGGACAAACCCAGCGATTGGGTTGTTTTGACCCAGCTGTTGGGTTAAATGTTTGTCCAACTTGCTGTGTAGTTTTATTTAACTCAACTATTCTTTAAAAATGACTATATGTCTGGCTTAAAATGAACCCAAAATAGGTTGGAAATTAAAAATCAGACACATAATTACTAGAGGCAACAATAATAATCAAAAGATTAACATTTATTAATAAGCAATTTAATAAATACTTCTTATTTAATTATCATTTATTAAACTTATTAATAAATGTTCATCTATTAAACATTAATAAATGTTAATTTCCAACCTATTTTAGGTTAATTTTAGGCATACAGCAAATTTTAAACAATAGTTGAGTTAAATAAAACTACCCAGTACATTGGGTTAAACATTTAACCCAACTGCTGGGTCAAAACAACCCAATTGCTGGGTTTATTTTTAACCCAGCATTTTTTAGTGTACAATATTTAATTGCTTTTTCAGCCAAATGTAAAAATTATGAACAATCATGAAGCACAAACAAATTCAGTAAAAATGGAAAATGCAAAAAATATCAAACCAGTTCTGTTATTTTTGCCAACAGAAACCCAAATGATAAATAAAATAACAGCAAATAAAAAATGTGACTTCTGCTTCTTGAAAAAAATAGTAACCTAAAACAGTAACAATGAAATTTACTGGTTTTAAGGCAAAAATATTATTTAACACCACTGAACAAACAGAGACTCTAAAATATGGGTTAAAAACTACCCAAGTTGTTTAAAAATTACTGTATTGCTTGCTTAAAATGAACCCAAAATATGCTGGAAAATAACACTTATTAATATGTTTAATAAATGAACATTTATTAATAAGTTTAGTGAATAATAATTAAACAATAAACATTTTTAAATTGCTTATTAAATGTTCACCTTTTGATTATTATTGTTGCCTCTAGTAATTATGTGTCTGGGGGGGTTAAATTAGGTAGAAATAGCGCTTTAAGGTATGGTTACCACTTTTTACAGTGTATGAACATTTTTGCACTCATTTTTATTTTTTAAGTTGTTAAAAAACTAAAAATCTAAAAGTAAAGTTTGTATTAGATTGGCATAGATAAAGCACATAGCTAATGTCAAAGTTTTTAATAATTATTTGTTGGTTTTCCAATGGTTGTCATTGAGCATAACTCAGAGATTGCATAGGCTTAATGTAACACAAACACTATCAAGTGCAAATATATCCTGTCAACAGCAGCTTTGTGTGTAAGCGGCCACAGAACACCAGCTCTTCTGCAGTATTAGATAATATATTTCATCAATGAATGGAAAAGAAATTCAGCATGTCACAGTTGTATTATTCAAAGCACACTAATGTGGAAACTTTGTTACCGAACTAAAAATAGCATTCACCTTGGTGCATTTTCCTTCTCATATGGAATGCTTTCATTTCTGTTTGTGACATCCTTATAAAGACGTTGTCCAGATCGTCTTTACTATCTATTGTGAGAGAAGATTTCAATCTGGTCTAGTGCTTTATTGTAAGTGTGAGTTAGTGACTCCTAATACAGTAGAACAGATGGCATTGTTGAGATGAAGAGGAGAGGAGCTTTGGATTGTTGCGCAAAGGCGTATCTTGTGACGGACCACACCTCAGGACATAGCCTGTACTAGACACAGGACTCCATACACTGCTGCGCTCCAAGTTACTGCAAAAATATGCAAAAGAATAACCTAATAATGGTGTACTAGTGATCTTGTATTGATGATTTGATGTTTTACATTGTGAAACTATGGACTCATCTGTCGCTTAACCGCAACTGCACTTGTTTAAATTCAGAAAATGATTTGGGGTTTAACCACACCAATCCACCCAAAGTACTGGTTGGTGCAGAGAACAGAATTCAGGGAGGGGTCGAAGTGAACTGTAAAAAGTTGTTTTCTTTTCAGTCCACATCCTACCACAGCACATACTTTTGTCCCAGTGGATTTCTTAGGTTTACCACTAGGCTTTCACAGCAGGGTATTTGCCAGCATATTTCTGAGCATATTTTTGATCTTTAAAACAGAGATGAGTTGCTCCAGGGCCCCACCCTTAGGAATGTGAGATGCTAAAGGATTGGTCTTGCTGTCTATTAATAGAGAGCTGTTTTTGTGACATTGTTACACAGAGTGCACTGCAACCACGGTAATTATATTTTAGTCTTAAAACTAGCAGCACACTTGCACTCTCAACTCTGGTTATATGTCACATCAGTGTTTCACATGCCCTTTGCTTGTAAAACACATGCTGCTAGTGCACCCAGGAGAACGCAAAGGTTTAATGACAGTGTGCCAGAACATTTTAGTACTATAAGAGTGCACTGTTTATACAAACACTGCTTTGCTCTGGTTCGTTGCTATATGAACCATAAATAAGATTCACCTATTTTTGTCTTTGCTGTTGCCCATGGAGGAGCATGCAGGTTTAGTGCAAGACTTAACTTCACAGCTGAGTTGTCAGCTATATTATTAAGAATTTAAAGGGGTCATGAACTGCATTTTTTAAAATTATTTTATGTTTCCTGAGGTGCACTTATAATGTTAGTATGATTTTTACATCAAAAATTGTCATAATTTAGAAATAGAAGTCATTTTTCCTACCCTGATTTTAGCCCTCTGATTGAAAGCTCTGTTTTAAGGGGCGTGTCTGCTGTGAGACTTCAGTGTAAACGCCCACTGCTGTGATTGGCTAACATCTTTGCATATGAAATAAGTATTATATGTATCTTTTAAAAATCTTTTACTATGTTTTACTATTACAGCTCTCAAGGTTAACTAACGAAAAGTGTGCTATCAAGATTAGTTAACCTTGAGAGCTGTAATACATTTATGGCATTATATTTAGGCTGTGGCATGACATGTTGCAGCGATGAGCATTGTAGGTCATCACAGACATGTCGGTCGAGCGCATGAATGCAGTGATCTCTTCATTGCAACTCGATTTCTGCACTCTCACAAATGCTTTCATCATAACTAGCAGTGCAAACACGATGTAAATAAGACGTGCAATGTGCAGTGTAGACAGTGTCATTGATTATAACAGGAGTCATGGGCGACATTGGGGGGGAGGCAATGGGGGCAAATGCCCCCCCATAATTTTTCCCAATGTGAGCTGTCAGCTCCAGTTCACTACAGTTTGCAGTGGTTAAAGGATTAGTTCACTTCTGAATGAAAATTTCCTGATAATTTACTCACCCCCATGTCATCCAAGATGTTCATGTCTTTCTTTCGTCAGTCGAAAAGAAATTAAGGTTTTTGATGAAAACATTCCAGGATTTTTCTCCTTATAGTGGACTTCAATGGGCACCAAATGGTTGAAGGTCAAAATTACAGTTTCAGTGCAGCTTCAAAGGGCTTTAAACGATACCAGATGAGGAATAAGGGTCTTATCTAGAGAAACAATCGGTTTCTGTAGTGAATAATTGACTGGAGTTAGAGACTTCTTTAGCCGCATAACTCTCACACAAAGTTTGCACATTGTTTGTGTGATATCAGTTGGCTCGCCTTCATGGTTTAAAATGGAAATATTTTGGTTGCAAAATGACACTGATTCACATATCGTCCACGTCATTTCCTGTGATTCACTTAATTTTATATTAAGTGAATTATTTAATAAATGAGTAAATAAACAACAAGCAAACTTAAATCTGTTTGCTTAAAATTTCTGCAAATAATTTGCTGATGCAGGTACAAAAAGACGTACCTAAAAAACGTAAAATAAAAAAAGATGTTTTTTTTCTTGCTCCCCCCTAACTCAAGAGTCAAATGTCGCCCATGACAGGAGTTACAGAAATGTACCAAACAAACAAATAATGCTCTACTGAGACATTCACATACTTGAAAATAAATAACATCTTTCCTAGCATTAGGATCTTTTCGTCACACTATTAAGTCATAATGTGAAAAAATTTCAAATGAGTTATTTTCTGAGCTTGGATTCAATAGAAGCTGTTTTTGGACTAATGAGGAAGTTTTGAGTTTTGAAACTTACAGGATGTTTTAATAGTACAATGACCTCTTATATGTCAAAAGATCAAGGAAAATTTGATTTCTCAAATCATGACCCTTTTTAATACTCACTGTAGGTGATTTAAGGCACTGACCTATCGGGGAGCTGTCGGTTCTGTTAATCGGCCAAGATCATTTCACATGACCCACAAGTCTGATTTTGTCGGGCGTAGTGGAATAGTGGCATTGTCATATGTTCAGTAGACTGTAGTTTGAGGTTTGGTAAGTTTTTTTAATGTTCTTAATGTTCTTGAGTCTCTTATGCTCACTGAGGTTGCTGCTTAAAGAATTAGTTCGCTTCAGAATTAAAATTTCCTGATAATTTACTCACCCCCATGTCATCCAAGATGTTTATGGCTTTTTTTTTCTTCAGTTGAATAGAAATTAAGGTTTTTGAGGAAAACATTCCAGGATTTTTCTCTTTAAACTGGTCATTGATCCATATTTTAAGACCAAGTGTTTTGTGAATCCTGCGTTAAACTCCCCGAGGTTTGAGAAGCAGTCGTCAGTAAAATGACGGGAACACAAAAAAACATTGTACTGCTGTGGTATTGTTGAAAAAAGTAATTTTCCCTGGCGTCTGCGTGTGCAATAAGTGGGCGGGCAATATGCAAATGTTTCGTTGTGACGTCACAACAAAACAGCTTGGGATTCGTTTTACAAATGACTCGTTTAAAGTGACTCTTACATTTGAGAGACAATAACTTTATATACGGTGCACTTTTCAGGAAAACATTCCAGGATTTTTCTCCATATAGTGGACTTCAACAGCTACCAAAGGGTTGAAGGTCCAAATGTCAGTTTCAGTGCAGCTTCAAAGAGCTCTACATGATCCCAGACAAGGAATAAGTGTCTTATTTATCGAAACGATCTGGCATTTTCTAAAAAAATAAAAATGTATGTACTTTTTAACCACAAATGCTCGTTTTGCACTGCTCTGCGACTTGCATAATCACGTTGGAAAGGTCACGCGTGACATAGGCGGAAGTACCGCGGTAGGGCAGAAAACTCCATCTGATTTTCTCCTCCAACTTCAAAATCGTCCAACATCATTGTTTTACCTTTTTTTGTAAAAGGCCGTTTCGTTTGAATTAGTCTTTGCATGTTCACTTTGTAAACACTGGATCGGTACTTCTGCCTACGTGTTGCGTGACCTTTCCAACGTGATTACGTAATGCGTGGCACATCGCAAAGCAGTGCAAGATGCGCATTTGTGGTTAAAAAGTGTATACATTTTTATTTTTTTTAGAAAATGGCCGATCATTTCTCTAGATAAGACCCTTATTCCTCGTCTGGGATCTTGTAGAGCTCTTTGAAGCTTCACTGAAACTGTCATTTGGACCTTCAACCCGTTGAACCCCAGTGAAGTCCACTATATGGAGAAACATCCTGGAATTTTTCCTCAAAAAACTTCATTTCTTTTCGACTAAAGAAAGAAAGACATAAACATCTTGGATGACAGTGGGGTGAGTAAATTATCAGGAAATTTTAATTCTGATGTGAACTAATCCTTTGATTTTTTTTGTGGAAACTAAGAAGAGCATTTATTTGAAATATAAATCTGTAATAACTCATGCAGACTATAGGTCTCAATGACATCAATAGCTTCCATCAGCTGCAGAGTTCAATCAAGCTCTGTGATAAATATGGTTTTAGTGTTTGCTGTCTAGTGAGCTCTCTCCAGGATCATCGGGGGGTCAGCATACCAATGTGGCCTCTCCATTACACATAAAACTCTTAGCACTAGTCTGAGCTGTTTTTGTCAGTAGGCTTAGGCTGGGCATCCAAGGCCTTTGTCATGACACAAGGTCCATTTCATCCTGTTGGCAACAGGTTTCTCTCTTCATGTTACTTCCTGTTCAAATGTTTTATTTTCTTTGTACAACTGTCCCATACACCCATTTCCTCTTTGATGGTCAGCAAATCCCTGCCTCTCTTCCCGCCACAGCTAGAAGTGCGGGGATGTAGCGTGTTGGTGGAGACTGTGAGGAGTGAAGAACCAGGGGACACTCTGAAGCGGGAAAGAGCGGAACAAAAGAGGCTGCTGGCAGACACTCACAGTGCAGCGATGGACCTCCGCTGTAGGCTGGAGAGCAGTGAGAGGGGCTGGGTGAAGGAAAAATCTGAGCTGCTGGAACGCTTTGAGACTGAGAGGAAGGAGTGGGAGAACCAGCTCATGGATATGCAGCGGAAGATTGAGGAGGTGAGTCTGCGGATTTGCGCCACTCCCCACATCTCAGCAGAAAGAACGATATCTTGTTTCAAATGAACTGATTCCCTTAGTGCTCCTGTTTACTTCCATGCTAAACGAAAGGTCTGCCAGTAAGGATAATGGTAACACCTAAAATTGGAAGCGATGAAGTCATATTATATAAACCTTGGAATTTCAAGTGACTGCCAAAGGAAGTTTAGCTCAGTGGTGACAGGCCTTCATCAGACCGAAGCTCAGAGCTCCAAACTAGTCGTAGTGAAAATGCAAACATCAATGCATTTTGCAGATGCTTCATCCAAAGTGCATTCAAGCTATACATATTGTCAGTACGAGCGTTCCTTTGGAATCAAACCCACAACCTAAGTGTTGCAAGTGTTCTACCAGTTGAGCAGCATGCCTTAGGTTCAATAATGGAACTTTCATTGGTCTGTCAACGTGTAATCCCATAGAACCTGACCAAAATTCTAAGGTATAGACCAAGATTAGCTCAAACACTCAAAACCACATACGTGTAATTTTCTAGTAACTCTGAAGACCTTTATTAAGCCACATTTCCACCGAAATTACCTGGAACAATTTGTCCCAGGAACTTTTTTTCCCCCAGACCTGTTGCTATCTGTGTTTCCATTGTGGTCTAAAGTATCGTGAAGATTAGGCAAATTAGTCCGGTGAAGTAGGACTGCGTGTGACTTTCCAGTTCCCGCTGGATTTCGTCCTACACATTTAAGCTTAATAAAGCCTGAACCTCGTCGTTGGTCCATTTGTCCAGCAAACAACTCATACTGCACGCACCACAACAGACTTTTAAAAACGGTGGTTGAAATAAAATGGTGCGTGGAGTCAACCAATCAAACTGCTGTGTGAACTCAACCAATCAGAGGTGCGTTTCCCGTAAAATAGCGTAACTCGCTGCTTCACTACTATAGTATGATGCATTGTTGAACAAATCAACTATCTAGTCACGACTGGTTCCCGAAACCATATAGTTGCAAACCTGTCATTTAGCCACTTTGGTGAATGATGTCACGCAGGTGGTGGAGTGATAACTTCTTTAACTGAATCCGTTTGAGATCGAATTAATTCTAGATTTTTTGCTATAAATTACAGACATGGCATCTGAGGACTAATTCTCATTTTTCTCAGTTATTTTGCTCTATTTTCAGATTTAATCATAGACTCGTTCTTACATACGCACATGTGCACTCTTCAAAAATGGTGCTTAAAATTTCTTGGTAAACTAAAATATGTAAATGACATTTGTATATATTTGAAATAAAAGATGTGCATTGTACTTAATGTTAGCTTGCTTATTATGCTCAAGATAACAATTTAAGAAACTATGCTTCTAACCACAGCTCGAGAGCTGTCGTTCCAACCACACAAGTTTGCAGTGCAGTTTGTGAATGTTTGCTTGAACTATGGTTTTGGGAAACACCAAATCGTTGAACTATAGCCGTGTTTCAACCGCAGGAACATTCCCCAGGAATTAGGGACTTTGGAGTGGTACCTGGTGTGTTTCGACCGCAGGAACTAGGGTCTAAATGAAGTTCCAGGTAAAAATTTCCCCCTCAGAAAGTAACTGCTCACTAGGTAGTACTTTTCCAAAGTTCAGGAACTTTCGGGGCAGGGACATGGATGCTGAACATGCTGATTGGTTGAGTTCATGCAGCATTGTGATTGGTTGACTCAACGCAGCATTTTATTTCAACCACTATTTTTAAAAGTCTGTTGCGGTGTGTGCAGTAAGAGTTGTTTGCTATTCGAATCAACAGTGGAGTTTTAAAAAATGACAGATGGACCGATAACGAGGTTCAGGCTTTATTAAGCTTATATGCGGAGGATGAAATCCAGCTAGAACTGGAAAGTTTCATGCAGTCTTATGTCACCGGACTTAATCTTCACGGTACTTTAGATCGCGATGGAAACGCAGACAGCAACAGGTCTGGGGGAAAAAATGTTCCTGGGACAAGTTGTTCTGGGTAATTTCAATGGAAAAGGGAACTTGCGATGTTAGTTGGCTAATGATGCTTTTGGGAAACGTACTCCAGCATGTTCAGCGCCCAAATCCTCGCGAACAGGGACTTTCTGAGGGGGATATTTTTACCCGGAACTTCATTTAGACCTTGGTCCCTGCAGTTGAAACACACTGAGTTCCACCCCAAAGTCCCTAGTTCCTGGGGAAAGTTCCAGCGGTGGAAACGTGGCTTTTGCTTGCTCAGGTGTCTTTGATTAAGGCTGGAGCTAAACTCTGCAGGGCAATGGCCCTACAGGACTGCATTTGAGGGATCCTGCTCTAGCCTGAACCATGACTTGGAGTTCTGGTATGTTGTTACATATGCATTTGGCAGACACTTTTATCCAAAGCACCGTATTTAAAGATTTAAATTTTTTCAGTTCATGCATACCCTGGGAATCAAACACACAATCTTGGCATTGTGAGCACCATACAGGAGAGTTCAAATAGAGTTTAGCTCTAACTGTAATTAAACACACCTGAACTAGCTAATCAAGGTCTTCAGACTCACTAGAAACTTTCAGGCAAGTGTGTTGGAGCTGGTTAGAGCTAAACTCTGAAGAACGTTGGCCCCCCAGGAGCAGGATTGGAGACCCCTACTCTACTGATATGCTGTGGAATGGTGGGTGGTTAAATGTAGAGGAAATGGCATGGCTGGGCTTCTTGTGGAGGTCTGGCATAATAGATTTAGCCTGGCAAGTGGAAAATGTCTGGGTATTAAAAGATGAATCAAGGACTACACTCATTTTTGTTTTTTCTTTTCCAGTTGTACAATGAAGTGAAGGCTCACCGTACAGGAAGTTCTCTCAGACCAATTACTGATGGACAAAATGCACTAAGGCTCAGTTCTGCCAGCACTTTGTCAAGTGAAGTAACCTATCCCTCAGATGCCCAGAGCAATGAATATTCTGAGGCTCTAATCCAGCAAAGCAATGCCAGCATCGACTCCCAAACAAGTCAACTCAGTCACATCACCAGTGAATCCAGTGACCAGTGCAACAGCGAGCAAAGCACACTATTAAATCAGCAAGGTACTGGTGAACAACAGGCTATAGACACTGCAGAGCTGGAAGAAATCCTGGAAAGCTGTTTAAAATTGAAAATGGGGAACAAGACCTGCTTTACTGGACAAGATGTCCTCCTTAACCCTTTCAAAAGATTTCAGAGCATGGAAATAACCTGTGGAATTGAGAAAAAGAAGAACAGTACTGCCCTTAATGCGGTGAGACTGTTGTTCATAACACTCTAATCTCAATCGAATCACTCAGGGATTTTACAATTACTGTATTGCTTTAGATTCATGGAAATCCTCCTTAACTATCCTCCTTAATTGAAACACCAAACATATTGAGCTGCAAATTGTAAATTTACTGTACATTTACTTATATTTCATTGTATTCCATGTTAGGATGCTGCTATGTAGGGATAGAGATATGCTATGTTATATTGTGTGATCTGAGGTCTAAGGATTGCTCTTATTCATCAACATCTTGTAGGCACTCAAGGAAATTGCCCGTGTGAGTGAAGAACTCTGTAGCTACCAGGATGAAATGAGGAAGTGGCCTGATATTAAGAGGTAAACCTCATTGTGCACAGGTGCTGCATGCATCACAAATGACTCAGATCTTTGCTTCATAATGATCTCACTTTGTTTGGTTTCCCTTCTTAGAAGCCGCAGTGAGTCTATGTTTTTTCCGAGAGATGCTGAGTTGGTGGAGAGGGTAAAGGATAATTTGGAAATGGAGGACACAGTTTTGTATTTGAGAAACATGAGTGAAGACCTCAAATCCCTCGATGAGCAATACTGGATGAACTGGGAAAGTTGTAACATGGAATCACAGCAAAGTGATGCTAAGCCACCAGAAAACATAAGACAACAAGCCCCACCCATACCAACCCGTAGTACATCTTGGTACCTTAGCAGTCCTTCAGCTTCAGAATTAGAGTCCAGTGGTACAGAGCATTTGTGCCAACAGCTAGGAACCCATCCAGACAGAAAATACACCAGCCCCGCAATTGTACGAAAATTTGAGGCAATGCTTCAAGAAAATGAGGGGAAAATTCTGACCGACTCTGGGAATGTAGTCTGTAGCGTGCCTGTCGATTCCAAGTGCAATATCAGTTGCTGCCAGAGCCGCTGGTCCTGTGATGGAAGTAGATTTGGCAGCAACAAGTCATCCAGATATGTACCTGTTAAGAGATGCCTCTCCAACATTGACATTGCTGCTGCAGCCACAGATCGCAGCCTAAACCAAACAGATGCCGAGAGCAAAAATGATCTCAAGAGTGCATCTCATCCCATGAACATGCCTACAGATTCTGTTGCATCAATAGACTTTATTTCGCCATATCCTAGCGATACAGCTACTTCCAGAAATGAGAGACTTGAGCAGAAAACTGCAGAGTTTAACCGTACTCTCTTCCAGGCAGGAATGGGTCTTCGGTGTGGTGAGGACACTTCTATGAATGTTTCTACTGATCGTTCTCCAAGTCTACCAGAGGTTGTATCAGAGGACACATTTACAGAGAGCCCATCAATGTATGTTGAAGACAATCTAAAGATTGTGCTCTCGGATCTTGTGCCACAGTGCCCAAAGGAGGAGGGAAGAAAGAAGGAAACAAAGGACCTTGTCTCTAAGTCTTCATCTCCACAGCAGGAATGTATTCTACAAGAAGACATGGAAGTTAAACCTTTCCAGACTGAACACACTACACCAACTTCAGTTGACCCATTTGGCCCAAGTGTTAGAGAAAAAGGTTTTGAAATTAGTGTAAGTCCACCACAGCTGCAAATCCAGACGGAAAGGTGCAGCAAAGTTGTGGATGTTAGTACAGATCAACATCAAGCAGTCAAAAAATCCAAACAGGCAAAAAAGGACATGTGTAGTAGCACCAGATCTCGTATTTTAGACGAAAATCCATGGAAGCCATCTACACTAGCAGCCTATCCTCGTCCAATGGAGTCTAGGTCCAACTATGGAGCTGTTGAGAGGATTCTCAAAAGTTACGAGGATTTGGAGAGATCTCGGGAGCAGAAGCAGTCACAGCCCAGTCCAGGGAAGGAGGAAGACCTCATTGACCTCTTGGAAATGTTGGATAAGCGACATGAGCCCACATCCAGTCAGAGACTAACACACACACCGCACCACCAGGTCATAGCCCACAAAGAGACACATGTAACAGTGCAGGTCAGTACTGCACACACTCCCACACATAGACACACGCCATTCAAACCACTGAAGCACACACTTTCACCCGAGCTCCACACATTCAAATACATGCTAAATAACTCAGCCGCAGAAGTGTATGAGGTGCAAGTGTAGATGACTATAGTGTATTAAAGGGTCTTTGCCCAAAAAATGAAAATTACCCCATGATTTACTCACCCTCAAGCCATTCTAGGTGTATATGAGTTTCTTCTTTCGGACGAATACAATCAGAGTTATTTAAATAATGTCCTGGCTCTTCCAAGCTTTATAATGGCAGTGACTAGAGGATGAGATTTTGAAGCTCAAAAAGTGCAACCATCCATCATAAAAGATATCCACACGGCTTCAGGGGTTAATAAACGCCTTTTGAAGCGAAGTGATGCATTTAAGTAAGAAAAATATCCATATTTAAAACTTTAAAAACTAAAATAACTAGCTTCCAACAGCCGTACACACGACGTATTGACGAATACGGAAGTGCAGAGGATAGAGCAAAATAAAACACCGGTCGTGAATTAGAAGTCTGAAGCGAGAATTTTTAAAGAGAAATGCCGGAGGATTTCAATATAAGAGAAAAGGAGCTTGAGTTTATTGCCCAGCCATATTTGTTTGAACAGCTCATGCTACTCCTACATTGCATCTTTTGGCGTAAGTCGACGTGTGTATGGCCGTCTGCCAGAAGAGTTATTTTAGTTTTTAAAGTTTTAAATATGGATATTTTTCTTACACAAAGGCATCCTGTGGATATATTTTATGATGGATGGATGCACTTTTTTTGGGCTTCAAAATTTCATCCTCTATTCACTGCCATTATAAAGCTTGGAAGAGCCAGGACACAACTCCGATTGTATTCGTCTGAAAGAAGATATCATATACATCTGGCTTGAGGGTGAGTAAATCATGGGATGATTTTCATTTTTGGGTGAACTATCTCTTTAATTAGCAGTTTTTAGCAGAAAAGTCACTTTGTTCCATATTCAAATGCATTTGCTAAAGGTCTGAAAGCCTGTGCTGTATTGTGAATATAGACGCAGTTAAAGGGTGTTGTTGTAGCACCTGCAACAACTTTAGCCGTGGCATATAAGTAAAAAATAGTTACAGTATAATAAATATATTAAGGACAATTTTTTTAGGTTAAACTTAGGATAATAGGTGGTTTCTTCAGGTGCTGTACAGTGATACACACAGTAAATCTGTTTTATCAGAATATGTTCTCATCAATAAATAACAGTAAATATATTAGACATTGCTTAGAAAGATTATAAAAATTCCCTCTAAATCTACAACTGAAAGTCTTTTCTCGTGTCTGGAAATATTTAGAATTTCTTGTTAAAATACCTTATTCCCACAAAACCATATAAGCAGCACAATTAAAATTCCTTAAGTTGAATTTCTGTCAGAAAATATTGGCAGATTGCGCAAAGCGAGAAGCCCAGAAGCTTCTTATTGTTGAAATCGTGCATTTCTTTCAAGGCTTTAAGTGAAAAGAATTAGTGGCACCAAGTTTAATTTACATCTTTCATGTCTAGCTCTTTAGACAACCTCAATTAACTGTTTTTATAGGAGGCCAAGGTATGTGGTATAATTACAGAAACATGTACCATGGCCAGGATTCCTAGTGAAGCTAGTCCTCTGCATGGACCGCTTTTGTAAATTGCTGGAAATGATTGTCAGATGACTCAGAAAGCATCAGAGAGATTTAATCAGTTCTTTTATTTTCAGTTAGTTGTAAAATGGAGAACATATGCAGGAAACAAAAGTTCAGCCATTTCCTTTAAATGCAATGGCATTGAAAGAAAAATACAAGAAATTATATTTTGCAGAAAAATTCTGTTTGACAATGAAGCACCCCATCCCTTAAGTTTTCATAACTGTAATGTAATTATGAAAATCATCCTCTCTGGACACTTTTTTTTTTTTTTTTTTTTAAATCAGTTGTATTTTATCACAATTTAAATAATATATACTTTCTTTGCAATATACATTATAGACTGCATTACATTACTGATAATAATTACAACTAGATACAACTTATTTATGCAAACAAAGCATAATTTCTTCTTTTGATTTTGGGGAGAAACATGACCTGGGCATCTCAGATCTCGTGAGATTCATTCACAAACGTTCTGCACATCAAAGCGCACAGAGTAGGTCACTGTGCTGTTGACAGGAATATTTAAATCCAATGATATTTCATAAAAAAATATTTGTCTCAACAGCAAGGCAAAGAGTCCTCTGTAACTATCAAGAAGAGCTTTTCACGACCTGTGTGTCCTGCAAAGAGACGTTTGCCCTCTCGTTGGGCTAGCCGCTCGTCCGTCTCATCTGCATCATCTCCCTCACCCCCACCCACAGTCTTCACCCAGCGACAAACACTCACCTACTCCACCTATCACACAGAGACAGTGATCTAAACGGCCGTTAGATGCAGTCCAATGCCTTTACAGCTGTAAATGTTGCCTGATTACCTGTGTAAATAAACACTGTGACTGTTCAAATGATTTTGTTGTGTACATTTCCATAACCATGAACTCAAACTGCCTTTTTCATTCTTTTGTTTACATTTCATTTCTACCAGTGTGTCTTAAAAGTGCACAAATGATGTTTTCTGTTTTCATAAACCATTATTTTTTATAGCTGTCAATGTAGATCTGCTTTACATGTGGCCTCGTGTGTGTGTGTGTGTGTGTGTGTGTGTGAGGTCTGATGTCTGATTGATAATATCAAAGTCTGTTTCACATCAAATCCGTTGTTATACTTTTACCAACTTTAACCAAAATGACTCGTTATTACAGAAACGAACAGATTCTACGCTCAGTTTACGTGTTTATCTGATGTGAGACATATCATTGAGACAATGCCTTTGCAGTTCTTTTTCTTGTTAATTAATATCACAAGTGTATTCATCATTTATAAAAATAAATAAAATACTGACACTCCTTCTGTAGATGTGTTTTATTCATAACCTAGTCTCGTCTGGAGCTACAGTACATAGCAGTATACAGAGTTAAAAATGAGGTATAAATTAATTTACTTACAGCCTTGCTTGATCCAATTGTCATCCTGTCTGGAAATATTTTGATCCTGAGGAATGAGAAAAGTCTGTTTGGCACTGACTGTGATGCATTATCTCTGTAATACCATGAAATAACTCAGCAAGACAAAACAATAAAACATCTACACTGTAAAAAAGAATTGTTGGTTTAACTTAAAAGTAGGCTGCCTGGTTGCCAAATTAAAAATTTGAGTTAATACAATGAAGGCGAGTGGTTTAATCAACAGAAACTCAAAATATTATGTTATCTGAACCAAATTAATTATTGAAGTTTATTCGTCAAAAGAATGTGTTTTTACAGTGTATGATTTTGTAAACAAAAGCAGAATCATGTTTTTTGATTAAAGGTGCAACAGCCACATGTACAGTACAGTCCAAAAGTTTGGAACCACTAAGATTTTTAATGTTTTTAAAAGAAGTTTCGTCTGCTCACCAAGGCTACATTTATTTAATTAAAAATACAGTAAAAAACAGTAATATTGTGAAATATTATTACAATTTAAAATAACTGTTTTCTATTTGAATATATTTCACAAAGTAATTTATTCCTGTGATGCAAAGCTGAATTTTCAGCATTGTTACTCCAGTCTTCAGTGTCACATGATCCTTCAGAAATCATTCTAATATGCTGATCTGCTGCTCAAGAAACATTTATTGTGTACAATTGTACAAAATATTTGTGTACAATATTTTTTTTCAGGATTATTTGATGAATAGAAAGTTCAAAAGAACAGTGTTTATCTGAAATCTAATCTTTTGTAACATTATAAATGTCTTTACTGCCACTTTTGATTGATTTAATGCATCCTTGCTGAATAAAAGTATTCATTTCTTTAATTTCTTTTCAAAAAAATAAAAATAAAAATTCTTACTGACCCCAAACTTTTGAACGGTAGTGTATAATGCTACAGAAGCTTTGTATTTCAGATAAATGCTGTTCTTTTGAACTTTCTATTCATCAAGGAATCCTGAAAAAAAAAAAAAGTACACAACTGTTTTCAACATTGAAAATAATCATAAATGTTTCTTGAGCAGCAGATCAGCATATTAGAATGATTTCTGAAGGATCATGTGACACTGAAGACTGGAGTAACGATGCTGAAAATTCAGCTTTGATCACAGGAATAAATTACTTTGTCAAATATATTTAAATAGTACACAGTTATTTTAAATTGTAATAATATTTCACAATATTACTGTTTTTTACTGTATTTTTAATTAAACAAATGTAGCCTTGGTGAGCAGACGAAACTTCTTTTAAAAACATTAAAAATCTTAGTGGTTCCAAACTTTTGGACTGTACTGTATATGTATTCAATGAGAATTAAACCTGTTTTACTCCTAAACCTTTTTCCCAATATGCCCCTAAAATGTCACTTTGAATACAGTGTCTGAAGTACAGTTCATTTTATTGAATTTGCGTTCTACCTCACATCCCAAGAATCTATTCTAGTCAACTAAGAGTGTAGACATTTAGACTCCAACCTTCTCTCTTTAGTCGCTTACAGAATTAAGTCAGGAAAAAAATGTTTTTGCAGCTGCAGCATCCTGTCAGAAAACCTTAGCCTACATGCCAGGACGAAGATCGCCTTCCCCAGGCGCAAATCACCTCATCCTTGTCCACGTTTATTCCACTTCACTCAAACATCTTTCCCAACAGGACGCCAGGAGCCCCACATAGGAATCTCAGACAGGATGAAGCATCTGTCAACCTTCTGAAATGTGATGACATTTGACTGTGATCTAAGGCTCCATGTGTTTGTTCCTGCACTCTTTTGGGTTGAGTACTACACTCTAGAAAAAAGGTCAATGGGGTTCTAAATTTTTTTTTTTTTTTCAGTTTTTTCCTAGAGATAAATGTGTTTACGAGCTGTTTAATACATAAATTCCCAAGATGGAAACCCCTAAAATGTTATATGCAAAGCCATCTAGAACTTGATTAGACATTATTTTGTATAATAGCGATTATATCATACAGTATGTATACAAAGTATCTTGCCAGGCTCCATGGTTTCATGTTAGAGAGGTTCCTTTAAAAAAATCTATCAACAAATAAAATACATTTTACATCTGAAGTATACCTTGTGTGAACTGGGGATGAGAGACAGCCAGACTAGCCAGTTGGACCTATGCCGACATTTTAAATTAAACGTGCAATCTTTTAAAACAAAACACTAGCTTTTTAAAAATATACGAGTCATTTCATGAAACGGTTACGATTTGGACTTACACATTTTTAGATTTTTTACCAAAATGTATTACTTTTCTGAACACCCCACAACATTAATGACATATTTAACTTCCAGAAAAAACATATTTTCCCATCTCAGACATCAAATCTCTATTATTATTGGTCATTATTTTAAGTTATGGACACTATGGGAGCTCTCTGAATATTATTATAAAATGTATTTGTGGTAAATTTTCCTATTAATCAGATGACCCTCACACTAATTCAGGAATTGCAAATATAAAAGTTACATAAAAACTCACACTTTTGCTATACTAAAGCCTGAAATGGGCACTTTTTGTGACAGCAACCTCATCATTTTTGATCAAAGGCTTAACTTCAGAATTTGAACTAAAATCAGTATTCTTATGATTGCACTGAACATTTCAGACAGAATTCAACTAACTTTAAATTACTTTTTCATAAACTTAAAATAATAATAATAATAATAATAAAAATGTAGGTGTGACAGGGTTGCCCAAATTGGCCACTGCTCTAAATCTAGTGAATAAATGGAGAGCACATGGCATGCATGATATTAAGAAATCATGAATAATGTTGAAATAACAAAGATAATTTTCACAAGTAATAGTTTTCTATCTTTAATTGATGTAACAGGGTTGAGTCGTTAAGCTTGACAAATACAATTTCACAACATAATTTAGTTATAATTATTAAAGAAGGTGGTAACTTGCCTGTGTATGCAAAACATTACCAGCAAAAAAAAAGCACAGATGGATATTTATGGGAATGGCAAAATGTATGGATTTTTTCTCATTTTATTATTCATATCCCAAGTACACTTTCATAGAAGGCCTTGAGGGACATGACAAAATAGGTGGTGTCAACTGAAAAAAACTAAATAATTTCTAATATGAAGATAAAATGTATGTCATGTTGTTAAACATTATTAAAGAAGACATTTCAATTAATACAAAAAGCTTTTAAAAATATATGTTGGTGACCCAATAGATAAAATACACTGAAAAAGGTCAGAGGGGCTCAAATCGTACCGGTTTCGTGTAATGACTCATATGCAAAGATAAAATGAAGTGATAAATAATGCTTTAGGCTACCTGTGTCTGAAACCTCTCGAGCAGCTTCTGTTGCTATGCTTTCCTCCTCTGACGAACATTCGCGCGCGTCTGTTTGGCGCCAGATAAAAATACGCGCGCAGACGGCTGTAGTGTGTCCAGCTGTGACGGTGTAATTTAACCCTTATAACCTATAAATATTAACTAATAAATAATTAAAACTGCATCGCAGTCTTTACCTTAATAACACATACGGTGCTGTCTGTCAACCGGGCTAAAGAATTGTACACAAATGAAACTGTGATCATTACATTGTCATCATGAACCATTTTATAGCCTAATAAACGTAGGCCTACCGTTTTCCAATGAAAATGTGTTATATTTTTGATGTTGTGATTTAGGATGACGATAAATTGGGTCATCAGGTAAAAGGTCATATCACGTGCTGTCGGAAATTTCTTACTTCCCACTTGTGAAGTCGTGTTTCCGAGCTCGTCGCGATTAAAGTGCTTTGTTGTCAGAAAGACAATCATGGAGGACACCTGCATCATTCCTGCCTGTTTACTGGGAAATTATGATATTTAGTGCCCAGTTCATCGATAAACATAAACATTCACCGCGCTATTTATAAAGTCAGCTGACGACTCTGGAATTAAGGTCAAATTTCGCTGTGCTATAAAACACAATACTCTTCAAATGGTTATTCATATTTTTAAATATGCACTACTTACAAATATGACAAGACAAGGCGATGCAGCTGTTGTGGAAAAAACAAACTAATAGGCGATAAGTAGCCTATTGTTCATCTATCTATTTTTTATATCACTTGTCCATCTTATTATTTTGTCTACCTTGTTAAGCATTTTATAATTTTGATAAAAATAGCTACCAAAAAAATAAATAAATAAATAAATAAATAAATAAATAAAATAAAATAATAATAAAAAAATACTAATAATTCAGTGACAATGAAAATTTATTGGAGTATCAATAATGTACTTTAAAAAGTGGATAAAACAAACTTTCAGACATATCTGAAAACGAAAACTAAAAAGATGCGTAACAATTTGGGCTATATTGTCTGATAATTTATTAACTGATACGCTTTTAAAGGGACCCTAACATTTTTTGATGTCCAATAGGCACCAAATACCAGGAATGACCCATAAAGCAACTTTGAGTTTGAAACAATAGGCTATTATTAAACTGTAACCTAACATGATGCAACATACAGTACATGATACTGACATATGATTATACCATCAATGAACCAATAGTTATTTTCATGTGTGTTGGGGAACAGCTCCCCCGTCTGGACAATTGCAGCATCGCCTAGAAAGCGAATTTGGACAAATGGGATAAATCCATCGATATCTCTGGTGGGTATTTCATCTGCTTTTATTTCTTTGTGATTTTCTTCAACACGTTGACTGCAGCTTTATTCAGAATTTAATTGTAAGTTTACAATGAGGTAGATCTATAAGAAAGGCGGTATCTATATTAAAGCGGAAAGTTTACATTGATACTTTGTTTCTTTCAGGACCGTTTTTAAAGTTACTCCCAAGTTCGAAACAGGTCAAGTACTTTTAAAACATTGAAAAATACATGCATTAAAACTGAACAATATAATCATAATGAGTGTGTGCGGTGCTGCTCGGTGCCGGCTGATCCAGACGCGCAGTGCTGTGAGGAGAATCCTTCAGCAGAACCGAACCGCCTGCAGCCACACGAATGGACCTGCTGAGAGCATCAGGGAGAAGCTGCAGGCTTTCTCAGGAGGATCCATAGAGCTCCAGAAGCGGCAGGAGTCAGGGATCGCGGTGCTCACTGTCAGTAATCCAGCGCGCATGAACGCCTTCTCGGGTACTCATGTTCACTCCACATATATGGACAGTTAGTTTGTGGACAGTTTAATGTCTAAAGATTTGAGGTGGAAATTAAACTTTTGGAAGAAAATAGCAGAACTCGTTGACTTGCTAAGGATTTTTCATACAAATAATATATAATATAAAATATTATTTAACAAATAATACCATTGGTTCCACCACTTTATATTAAGCATCTTTAACTACTATGTGCACTAACATTTAAATTAACCATTTATTGTGTACATATCAGATTTTAAATTGTACATTTAACAATACCTGCATGTAATTACAGCCGTAATTAAGGTAATTACATCTATAGGGTTAGGGTTACTTGTCCATAAACTTACCCGTATCCACCTCAATAGCAGCACAAATGTTTTGCAATAAAATATAAGCATAATAAGTACATTGTATGTAACATTTTTAAGTACATAGTAAAGACACCTAATATAAAGTGTGACCATAGCCTTTTATACAAATAATATTTGTACAGATTTTGCATAATTTGACAAAGTTTGATTGGAAATAATAAAAATAATTAGTTTGTCCACAAATTATATTTGCCTTAAAGGATTAGTCCACTTTTAAATAAATAAACTTTTCCTGATAATTTACTCACCCCTATGTCATCCAAGATGTTCATGTCTTTCTTTTTTTTCAGTTGAAAAGAAATTAAGGTTTTTGAGGAAAACATTCCAGGATTTTTCTCCTTATAGTGGACTTCAATGGCCTCCAAACGGTTGAAAGTCAAAATTACAGTGGACTTTAGTGGACTTCAATGGACTCCAGATGGTCGAAGGTCCAAATGTCAGGTTCAGTGCAGCTTCAAAGGGCTTTAAACGATACCAGACAAGGAATAAGGGTCTTATCTAGCGAAACTATCGGTCATTTTCGAAAAAAAATACAACTATATATGCTTTATAAACACAAAATATCGCATTGAACGTACTTCCTGTTTCCGTATTCTTCAAAAAGTTTACGCTGTATGTCCTACGCCTTCCCCATTCAACGTACGGAATGAACGCGGCGCCAGTTTCGTTTTTTTCCATAAGTTGAATAGGGAAGGCGTAGGACATACAGCGTAAGCTTTCTGAAGAATACGGAAACAGGAAGTACGTTCAATGTGATATTTTGTGTATATAAAGCATATACAGTTGTATTTTTTATTTTTTTTTCTTCGAAAATGACCGATTGTTTCACTAGATAAGACCATTATTCCTTGTCTGGTATCATTTAAAGCCCTTTGAAGCTGCACTGAAACTGTAATTTTGTTCTTCAACTGTCTGGAGTCCATTGAAGTCCACTATATGGAGAATAATCCTGGAATGTTTTCATCAAAAACCTTAATTTCTTTTCAACTGACGAAAGAAAGACATGAACATCTTGGATGACATGGGGGTGAGTAAATTATCAGGAAAATTTTATTTGAAAGTGGACTAATCCTTTAATTTTGTTCACATCACAGTCCTCATATTTTCTATCAAACTTTTATGTTTCCTCGCTGAACAAACATGAAAAAACAAACTTTGTTAGGGGTAAAACTGATTGATGTGTTGAAGTGCCCCCTTTTAACACAATAAGTTTGTGAAATGTCTCACTCTTGTTGTGAAATTATTAGATTATCATACTTCTTAAAATGTAGTAATTCATGTTTTTGTTTTTGGAACTTTAATATTTTAAGAATGATCTGGTTCTGAGACAAAATTTAAAGTTAACACGAAACTGAAGTTTCTACCCTATTTTGTGACGTATATCCGAAAGAAATGGCTTCTGGAACAAGAACAAATGTAGGGCGGGGCTTTATTTTTTTCATGGGGAATTGATTGGATAATTGGATTATTGTGGTTTTCTATTGGTGGATCTCATGTGAGTGACAAGTTGCTCCGCCCTCACAGCAGTAAACATCATCAGGGAAGAGATGATGCTGCAAGAGGGAGGAGAATTTATTTTGATTCAAGTTTACGAGGGAACATGAATTTAAAAAATGATGTGCACGGATAAATAATTTATAATAAATACTGCAATATTCCATAAAATTGGAATTGTCAACTCAGTTGTTGATTTCATGGTGACTTTAAGATTGACAGTCTGGGTCTGAAATGTAGCCAATGTAAATTATGTTAGCATATTAAAAAAAAGCCGGTTCAATGTGACCTTCATATAAGAAAAAGGACATTTAAATGTGTCAGTTTGAATGATTTCATTATTCGTTTTTTCCCCGCTCTCTTGCAGGCAGCATGATGCTTGAACTGGAGCAGCGGGTGCTTGAACTGGAGACCTGGACAGAAGGGAAAGCTGTCATTGTGCAGGGAGCTGCTGGAACCTTCTGCTCTGGATCTGATCTGAATGCAGTCAGAGCGATAGCAAACCCACACGTGAGGAGAGTTATAGATCCAATATCAGTTAAAGATCATATTGTCATTATATTTTCAATACATCATTTGATGAGATCAAAAAGTTAATTGTACTCTGAGAAGATATTGTAACTTTCATAACTAAAAATGTCCCAGTGAAAACAAACATGGTCTATCTTTGCTAACATTATAAGCGGACCTCACACTCTTCAAAATAAAGGTTCTTTTTTGGCATTGATGGTTCCATGAAGAACGTTTAACATCCATGGAACCTTTCTATTCCATAAACAGTTCTTTATAGTAGAAAAATGTTCTTTAGATTATTAAAAAGTTCTTCATTCTAAGAAAATAATGGCTCTTTAAAGGTTCTTTGGGGAAACATAAATGGTTCTTCTGTCTATGGCATCACTGTGAAAACCCGCTTTTGGAAGCCTTTATTTTCAAGTTTTGGGAAACTTACTGTAGAGCTGACGAACTTCTGTAGCTTACTAAAACATCTGAAAAACAAAACACACTCTTTCCAGTTGATATAATGTTTGTTGTGTTTTTCAGGATGGCATGCAGATGTGTGAGTTCATGCAGAACACTCTAACTCGACTCCTCAGGTTAGTCTGTTCAGTCAACACACCAGGGCTCAATGCTGTAAATTATATATTTTTTGAGCAAAATTTGAAGAAAGTAGAGGATCTTTGCCACACCATGAAAATGATCTCCTGTCCGTCTTTTTGAAACATGCATGTTTATGCAAGGGTAGTTTACTTCTTTGTCATAGCTTGACCATGTGAGTGATGTCCAGTTATTATCATGATAATAAATAAAGATGTCATAACACTTTATTTATCACACTGGAAATAGAGCTTATTATTAAAGGGTTAGTTCACCCAAAAATGAAATTTCTGTCATCAATTACTCACTCTCATGTCGTTCCACACCCGTAAGACCCTCGTTCATCTTCAGAACACAAATGAAGATATTTTTGATAAAATCCGATGGCTCAGTGAGGCCTGCATTACCAGCAAGACAATAAACACTTAACACTAAAAACATATTTAAAACAGTTCATGTGACTACAGTGGTTCAACCTTAATGCTATGAAGCGACAAGGATACTTTTTGTGCACCAAAAAAAAAAAAAAATAAATAACGACTTTATTTAACAATATCTAGTGATGGGTGATTTCAAAACACTGCTTCATGAAGCTTTGAAGCTTTATAAATCTTTTGTTTCGAATCAGTGGTTTGGATCACGTATAAAACTGCCAAAGATTTTGTTGAATAAAGTCGTTATTTTGTTTTTTTGGTGCACAAAAGTATTCTCGCTTCATAACATTAATGTTGAACCACTGTAGTCACAGGATCTGTCTTTAGTAGCTTTCTGGACATTGAAAGTGTTAATTATCTTGCTGTCAATGGAGGCCTCAGTGAGCCATCATCGGATTTTTATCAAAAATATCTTAATTTGTGTTCTGAAGATGAACGAAGGTCTTACAGGTGTGGAACGACATGAGGGTGAGTAATTAATGACAGAAATTTCATTTTTGGGTGAACTAACCCTTTAAGGTTTTTTAGATATTAAGATATTTTTTATGAAATCCAAGGGTTTCTGAAGCACACCTAGGCAGCAATGTCATTTTTTTTTTTTTTTATGTTGAATACATTTTTTGTTATATGAAAGCCATCTCTTATGCTAACAAAGGCTGTATTGCTGTGAAACATTATTACTCAAATAGAAAAATATTTCTTATGTAAATATATTTTAATATGATAAACTACCATTCAAGAGGGGCAAGTAAGAAAAAAGAAAAGAAATGAATACTCAATAAATTGTTCAAAAGTGACAGTAAAGACATTTATAATGTGACACAAGTTTACAGTTTCAATTAAAAGTTGTTCTTTCGAACATTCTATTCACCAAAGTCCAAAATCCTGAAAAAAACATGTGTCCCAGTTTCCACAAAAAATATTAAGCAGCAAAAGCAATGTTTACAAATATTGATAATAATAAGACCCTTTAATAATAATAATTGAGCACCAAATCAGCATATATGCAGCTTACCTGCATGAGCATTTACTGCCAAATTTTTGGCAGAATCCCCAGAGTGCATTATGGGTTTTAACATTGGTTGTACATTCGTTTGGTAGTGTAGGATTGAAAAAGTGCATTCAATAATTTCCACTATGGTTTTGGTACAAATGGCTGTCCCCTCAAAGTAGTAGTAGTGTCTAGAATATGACCATCTACTCTCAAAACTGTGCAGATCCATTTGTTTTTAAACAGCATTATTTCTCCAGTCTCCTGTGTCAGAGCTAAACTCCTGTTCTTTCAGGTAGGCTGCCGCTCATCTCCATGGCACTGGTGGAGGGAAGAGCGCTGGGCGGGGGAGCAGAACTCACCACTGCCTGTGACTTCAGGTACACACACACACACACATATTTTGACATATTTGTTTATAGGGGTCATATTATTTGATTTATTTATTCAAATTGACTTAAGTTTGGTCTCTTTTTATAGACAACACTTGGCAGACTAATGCTGAAGTAAAAAAAATAATACCTTTATTGTTATGAAAAATGCACAAAAATACTACTTTCAATTTTTATATGAAATATATATTTTCCAAAACACTTTTTCATGAAAGCCATAAATCTAAACAAGTTGTGTTCGAAATTTGAGTTTGATATCTCAAAAAATGAGCTTTCAGTAAGATTTTGTTTGTGCGCAGTACCACACGTTTCCACTAGATGTAATTTGTTTCCCGTTTATTTTTTATTTTTTTCCTGTTAATTTTTTTTTTCAGGACAGTTTAACCCTTTCAAATCATGTTTATGATTTTTTTTCCCCACATAGCAAGTGCCGAAACCTTTACCAAGTTTTGTACCATTCCGAAAAAAAAAAACTTAAAATTTTCCAAAGAGCATCAGAGGGTTAAAGCACCTTTTAATTGTATTATAGCACTCAGTCTGTTTGGATAGGAGTCTGTCAGCTTGGCACATCTTGACTTGGGAATATTTTCACAATTTGCAAAAAATGTTCCAGATGTGTTAAATTGCGAAGGCATCTCCTGTACACGTCTTCAGGTCGCCCCACAGATTTGCTTTCTATAGGTTTCAGGTCAGAGCTGTGGCTGGGCCATTCTAAAACATTCATATTTCTTTGCTAAAGCCGTTCTTTAGTTGATTTAGATGTGTGTTTTGAATCATTGTCATGCTGAAAGGTGAAAAGTCTCTTCATTTTCAGCTTTCTAGCAGATGCCAGAAGGTTCTTTGCCAAAATCGACTGGTTCTTGGATATATTTATGATTCCAGCAACTTCACTAAAGCCCCAAGAAAAGCAGCCCAAAGCTTGATGCTGTCACCAACATGCCTCATCAAGCCTCATTCTTTTGCTGATGTGCTGTTGTTTTTGTGCAAAACATACCTTTTACAGTTTTGACCAAAAAGTTCAATCTTGGTCTCATCAGACCAAAACATAATTTTCCACATGGTTATGGGAGACTGGAAATATTAGTGATGGGCATTCCGGCTCTTTTTTGTGAGCCGGCTCGTTTGACTCAGCTCACTGAAAAGAGCCGGCTCTTTAAATAATAAATGTTTTAACTATGTCTTGGACTATGATAGGTGTGAAAACAATTTGTGAAATTGTGAGACATTGCGAGTATGATTTCATTTAATAATTTAATTAGAACTGTTTTCACACCTATCATAGTCAAAATCATAGTTTATTATTTAAAGAGCCGGCTCACGAAACGAGCCGGCTCTTCAAACGAGCCGGCTCACGAAAGAGCCGGAATGCCCATCACTAGTGTGTGCGCCTAGGCTTATATAATTATATTTTTTTGTGTTATTCTTTGAATTATTAGTCTATTGTTTTAAATAAAATTTAAATCATTCATTACATAATGATTGAATTTCTATAGGCTTTGTTTTTAAAAATAGAGTCGGCTCTTCAGATATGTGAGCCGGCTCCCGACGTTCACGTAAAAGAGCCGGCTCTTAGAGCCGGCTCGTTCGCGAACGACCCATCACTAGGAAATATATAGTATTTTTGCTAAGTTTAGCTGGGCTTGGATGTTTTTTTCCCTGCCCCATAGCCCAGACAGATGGTCAATACGGGAGATAGTTGTCACATGTAGGGATCAACCAGTACTTGCCAGAAAGAGCTGCAACTTTTTTAATGTTGCTCTAGGCCTCTTGACAGCCTCCCTGACAGCTGACGTAGTGAATGCAGTGCAGGATTCCGTGTTTACGTCCAAACGTACATGTGAGCAGCACAACGCATGCCTGTGATGCTGACGCAGGAGCCGGTGTTCTGACAATTTGTGCTACCCTGTCAGATTTTGCTACCTCCCATTGAAAACAGTAGGTAGCACATTTCGACAGCAAAAAATGCTACCTATCAGATTGTGCTTCCAGCATGATATTAATGTGGTTTAAGTCTTTATTAACATCTACACCTAACCCAACCCTAAACCTAGCCTTACAATAATGCAAGTACAGTGCTGGTAGCACAATCTGATATAGCATTATTCGTTAGAACAAGAACAAATCGACAGCGAAAAATGCTACCTCAGATTGTGCTTTATTAATGTCTACACCTACCCCAAGCCTAAACCTACCCTCTTAAAAATGCAAATACAATAATTTTGTGTTATTTATTGTAACAAAAATTACGAATATTGATGTGCGCATGCACAGAAAGCTTGGGTAGGACAATGTCAGGTCACCGGGCAATACTGAGCTGGCGTTCTGACACGGAAACACGGAATCCTGGACTGCGTTAACTACGCCAACAGCGTATGACAACAGTTCAAATTGTTAAATAAAGTCATTATTTTTGTTTTGTATAAGTACTCTCGTCGCTTCATAACATTAAGGTTGAACCACTGCAGTCACATTGACTATTTTAACAATGTCTTTAGTACCTTTCTGGACCTTGAAAGTGGTGGTTAAATTGCTGTCTATGGAGGAGTCAGAGAGCTCTCGGATTTCATCAAAAATATCTTAATTTGTGTTCTGAAGATGAACAACAGGTGTGGAACGACAAAAATCCTCAAAATTGAATCCAGCTCGAGTCAAAGTGACATGGATTCCCGAACTATGATGGAACACGCAATCTGAAGCAAAAATGTCACTTAAAGGTGCCATCGAACGTTTTTTTACAAGATGTAATATAAGTCTAAGGTGTCCCCTGAATGTGTCTGTGAAGTTTCAGCTCAAAATACCCCCTAGATTTTTTTTAAATTAATTTTTTTAACTGCCTATTTTGGGGCATCATTAAATATGAGCCGATTTATGCTGTGTGGCCCCTTTAATTCTCGTGCTCTCTGCCCACAGAGCTCGCGCTTGCCTTAAACAGTGCATAAACAAAGTTTACACAGCTAATATAACTCTCAAATGGATCTTTACAAAGTGTTCGTCATGCATGCTTACCTGCATAAAGTCTTATGATTCGGCTGTACTGCTCCAGACGTTACTGGCTGCCCTTGTCTAATGCCTTTCATAATGTAGGGAACATGGGCTGGCATATGCAAATATTGGGGGCGTACACCCCGACTGTTACGTAACAGTCTGTGTTATGTTGAGATTCGCCTGTTCTTCGGCAGTCTTTTAAACAAATGAGATTTATATAATAAGGAGGAAACAATGGAGTTTGAGACTCACTGTATGTCATTTCCATGTACTGAACTCTTGTTATTTAACTATGCCGAGATAAATTCAATTTTTAATTCTAGGGCACCTTTAAATAGCGAGGGGAATCACCCAATCACCCATTAGTCAGCCAATCGTCTGTGAGCGATAATGAAAAAGTTTTGATTTGAATTCTGAAAGTTACAGTATTTTTTTATTTATCTACTTTACCTTTAATATCCTGTTGGAATAGAACATCACCATTTTTTTTCTTTTTCCAGGTTGATGACGTCTGATGGTGTTATCCAATTTGTCCATAAGCATATGGGTTTGGTTCCTGGATGGGGAGGAGCTGCAAGACTCGTTCGTATTGTTGGCAGCCAAAACGCCCTGAAACTGCTGAGTGGGGCTAAAAAGGTTGATCCAGACTTTGGAAAACAGATGGGACTGGTTGATGAGGTGCTCCACTGCTCTTCTGGTGAGGGAGATACACTGGCACACGCCGAGCAGTGGCTGAGTCAGTTCATTAAGGGTCCGGCCCCGGTGATCCAGGCCGTCAAGAAGGTGGTTATCTCAGGAAGAGAGCTTCCCTTGGAACAAGCCCTTGAAACTGAGAGGAATGTGTTTGGGACAGTATGGGGTGGTCCCGCCAACCTCGAGGCTCTGGCTTTAAAACCGAAACATAAGTGATTGAAATCATCACTGTGTAACATTAAAACTGTTGCACTTTTCAGATCACATTGTAAAACAGAAGTAACTGAAAAGTTCCTGGATTGTTTTGCAGAGTTCATGTCAAATTGCACATGCACACATTAGTAAATAAATAACCTATTTCTTAATGTTTTGAAGTTTAAGGTTTTGTGATTTTTGTGAAGTTTTGCAATTGCAAGTATTTATGCACATTCAACCAGTCATTTATTTATGGTATTATTTGCTAAATAACATCTAAAACCAGACTATCATCCATCCATCCATCCTAACATTTATGATAATTTTCACATTTTTATGAGACTGAAGTTAAAAATAGACAAATTGTGTGTCTCTGATCTCTTTGTAAAAAATGTTTTAAATATAGATGTTTAACTACAATCACAATTTTATAGCGTTAAGGCCTGTTCACACCAAGAATGATAACTATAATGATAATGATAAAGATATAGTTCTAAAAATTGTTCCAAATATGAAAGAATAGCCGAGTCCACAACCACAGGCATAACAATAAGGATAGCTAAACGATATCATTGGGATCACTTTTCGAACGATTTTTTCCAGCTATTGAACGATAAAAAACTGTTGTTGAGATCATTATGCCAGGCTAGCAAACAGTATAAAATAAAATGACCTCAGGTATCCAGCACTAGTTTCGACAACAACTTGCTTCCTTTGAAGTTACAGTGAAAAAGACTAGGCGTTGTTTTTATTCAATTATATTGACTTTGTCAGCTAAATTCACTGTTAGATTAGATCGATTACACTAGCTATTCACTCCAAACATGGCATGCTGAGGACATCTGCTGGTTAAAGCTGTGTAAATGCAACAAGAACAGCAAAAACATGTTGTTTACACTTTGAAACCGGAGGGTGTGAGCTTATAATAAACAGACCGTTATCGTTCGTTGCTGTGGACCTAAATATAGTTATCGTTATAATTATTTTTATAGTTATAGTTATTGGTGAGAACAGACCTTTAAGTCCTTAATGTCAGGTGGTAACCAGCAAGAATTGCCTTCATTTTCAATCATCTTCCCTATTTACCCCCCCATCAAAAAAAAAAGTAATGTGACAAGTTTGAGAATATGTGACGGGGTTAAATATAATATATATATATATATATATTTTTTTTTTTTTTTTTTTTTTTTGTTTTTTTTGTTTTTTTTGTTTTTTTTTATATATGGACTGGGTAATGTGTTAGAAATGAAAGGATGCCACATTGTTTGATGGAAATGCAAATTATCAGCCTACAAAGGACTGAATTCAAAGACACCCTGAAAATCAAAGTGAAAAAATGATGCAGCAGGCTAGTCCATTTTGCTGAAATTTCATTGCAGCAACTCAAAATGGTACTCGGTAGTTTGTAATGGCCCCTACAGTACGTCCTTGTATGCATGTCTGACAATGTCGGGGCATGCTCCTAATGAGACGATGGATGGTGTCCTGGGGTATTTCCTCCCAGATCTGCACCAGGGCATCACTGATCTCCTGGGCAGTCTGAGGTGCAACCTGGCGTCGGATGGACCGAAACATAATGTCCCAGAGGTGTTTTATTGGATTTACGTAAGGCGAGCATGGGGGCCATTCATTGGTATAAATTCCTTCATCCTCCCGGAACTGCCTGCATACTCACTCCACATGAGGCCGGACATTGTCGTGCACCAGGAGGAACCCAGGACCCACTGCACCAGCGTAGGGTCTGATAATGGGTCCAAGGATTTCATTCAGATACGTAATGGCAGTCAGGGTGCCATTGTCTAGCCTGTAGAGGTCTGTGCGTCCCTGCATGGATATGCCTCCCCAGACCATCACTGACCCACCACCAAACCGGTCATGCTGAACCATGTTACAGGCAGCATAACGTTCTCCATGGCTTCTCCAGACACTTTCACGTCTGTCACGTGCTCAGGGTGAACCTGCTCTCATCTGTGAAAAGCACAGAGCGCCTGTTGCGGACCTGCCAATTCTGGTGTTCAATGGCTCTACGGTGCTGGGCAGTGAGTACAGGGCCCTTTAGAGGACTTCGAGCCCTCTGGCCACCCTCATGAAGTCTGTTTCTGATTGTTTGGTCAGAGAAATTCACACCAGTGGCCTGCTGGAGGTCACTTTGTAGGGCTCTGGCAGTGCTAATCCTGTTCCTCCTTGCATAAAGGAGCAGACACCGGTCCTGCTGATGGGTTAAGGACCTTCTATGGCCCTGTCCAGCTCTCCTAGAGTAACTGCCTGTCTCATGAAATCTCCTCCATGCCCTTGAGACTGTGCTGGGAGACACAGCAAACCTTCTGGCAATGGTACATATTGATGTGCCATCCTGGATGAGTCGGACTGCCTGTGCAACCTCTGTAGGGTCCAGGTATCACCTCTTGCTACCAGTAGTGACACTGACCCTAGCCAAATACAAAACTAGAAAAAAACATTCAAATAAGTAGTGATGGGAAGTTCGGTTCTTTTCCGCGAACCGGTTCTTTCGGACAGTTCGATTCAATAAACCGGTTGAAAAAACCGGTTCACCGGTTCTTTTACGCTCCGACGTAATGACGTCATCCGCAATGACGTCGTCTATCGCGGGCCGGTGTTACAATATATTCAGTTCCTGAAATATTCTGTTCCACTGGGTGGCGCTTACGCGAATATTCATGATATCCTCCTATTGTGGGCGTGTCCTCGAAACAACGCGCAAGCGAATGGAACTGAAAATATTAGTACACGCTCCTCAAATCGCATCGGTTTAATGGATTATTTCGAAAAGGTAAATTCCTTTGGAATATAAATCTTTGGAGCTTTGTTTTGATGACAGTCTTCATGCCAGCAGCTACTTAAAGAATGTTATTTTTGTTTAAAATATTATAATTATGATAAGAAAATTATAGTTTAGTTTAGTTTTATTTAAAGTTTGACAAGGCAGGATATTGCAGCACAAAACCCTAAAAAGTGTCAAACATAACACATACTCAAACAACTTTATGTACCTGATTTAAAACAATTTCAAATGCAGTCAAATAAAAAAATTCTGATAATAATCATATCATTTATTCTGTGAGGTAATGCAGCACAAATGCACAGAAAAAATAGACAGCTACTTTACAAGATGACGTTATACTTGTTATTATCACCAATGTCATATGGTTTTGTTTTGCTTTTGTGATGTTTCCACATTACATTCATCATCTTGTAAAGTCGCTGTCTGTTTCAGGCTGGATGTGAGAGCTGAAGTCTTGGATAGCTCTGGCAGCGTGTGATCTGGACATGCATGAAGGCTGTTCCCGAGTGCCAAGGCCCTGTTTTAATATTCACCTCAGAACCTCACATTTAGCATTGCTTCTTTTCACACATTGTTTTGAATTTTTTAATGTCTTTTCAGTTTGAGTTACATTCATAGAGTAATTACTTCTGTACTTGTTATAACATTTAATGTATTTAATATTTATATAGGCTACAACTGAATTTGTTGTTTTAAAAAAATTAAACTAAGAAAAGATGAAAACATTTTCAGGATAATATTTTAAAGATAACTTTGTACAATCCAAATAAGCTTTACAGATATTTAGAAAAGGTTTTAGCAATGTTTGTCATGTTTTTCAATTATTTCACATGCACCTATAGGTCAATCAAGGTAATCAGTTACAAAAACTTAGGACACTAAAGAGACCTTTCTACAGACTCTGAAAAACACCAGAATAAAGATGCCCAGGGTCTCTGATCACCTGTGCGAACGTGCCTTAGTCCTGCTGCAGGAGGTATGAGGAATGTAGATGTGAACAGAGCAATAAACTGCAACGTTCCTAAAATGTGTAAAGGAGTCAAAACAGCGGCGGGAATCCCTCCATCACACACACACATGAAGATGCCTGAGACAGTGCTACAGGGAGAAAGAAGGACAGCTGATTGTCCTTCCAGTGCCAAACCACATGTAATCATAAGTCCCACCAGACATGTTTGAGAATGTGAAATGCCTTGATGGAAGAGTGGAGTAACATCTCACAGCAAGAGCTGCAAATCTGGTGCTGTCCATGAGGATGATATGCTCTGTAAAGCAGCTGGTGCCACATCAGACTTTCAGATAGGCTACTCTGTTGATCAAACGCCTATGAAATTTGTTCAGTTTATGTCTCAGTTGTTGAATCTTTTTGTTTGTACAAATATTTACATGTTAAGAAATGTGCTGGAAAAACAGTTGAAAGTGAAAAACTCAACACACACACAAAAAAAATTATGTTGCTTTGCAACAAAAATATGTGACAAATAACATCAAGTGTGCATTTACTTGTTGGACTATAATGATAATTTGTCATGATATCCAGTAAAATATGAGAAAACAGGACATATTTGTAGTTTGGTGTTGATAAAGGGTAGCCTATGTAAGTCTTACTGTGGTGATAAACACTGAAATATCAAAATAATCAAGAAATGAAGGATGACAGAATAATCACACCAGGCTATAGCTTTTTATTAGGTCACAGATACATTTGTAGAGGTTTGTTTCAAGTTGTCAATTACAACAAAGGAAGCAAAATAATCAAACTATTCAAAAACTTTTTAAAGCCTCACAAATAAAAAAGCTAAACAGAAAACACATCGTTGTAAAACAAGGTTATTCGCTCATGTTTGATGTATCATTACGTTAACTGTTTATCTGAATGCCTGTCCTGTACTCAATCAGGCAAAATAGTTCTGACGATTTATATCACACAAACTATGCATTGCTTTGAACATGTGAATTGTTGCTTAACGCTGAATATTTTATTACCTTTTCGAAATAATCCATTAAACCGATGCGATTTGAGGAGCGTGTACTAATATTTTAAGTTCCATTCACTTGCGCGTTGTCTCAGGGACACGCCCACAATAGAAGGATATCATGAATATTCGCGTATGCGCCACCCAGTGGAACAGAATATTTCAGGAACCGAATATATTGTAACACCGGGATGAAAAAACTTAACACATTCAAATATATAAAGTCAGTAATCATAACATCAGTCAACTAAAACATTATAATCTGAAGCGTTTCTTACAATTTAGTTTTGCATCTAAAGCATCCAAACACATGACATATACAGGCAGTGATGTGCGAACAAAGTTTTATAGTTATAAAGTGAATAAATTAGTCTTCATCAGAGCAGAAACCAACCATGGTCCTCTTACATTACGATTTATTTGTAATTAAATAAACTTACGTTTCGCTAGATTGGCCCCTCATTCGAGTCCTCTCATAGCATCAGTTGTCATAGTTAACCGGTGCTCTGACAGTCATTACTGTTCTGTAGCTTTAGATCGCACGCTGAATCACGCATGCGCAGTATCATCAGCTCACCGGTTCTCAAATCGGACATGTCCGAAAGAAGCGGTTCTCGGTTGTGTACTGGTGATCCGAAAACCGGTTCTACTCGAGAACGAGATTCGAGAACCGCGAGCTCGATTCAAAAGGAGTCGCTTGTTTGCTCTCGCTGTAGTTTGATTACGTCATTTAAAAAAAAATCTTTATATCACCTTGTTTAGAAATTAAATAAGATGTCTATGGATTATTTATGAAACAAATAAATGTTTCCAATCTTTAAAAAAAAATATAACTTGAAAGCACAACTGCACAACTTTCACTATATTGCTTTTAAATATTAATATAGAAAAATAAATTTGTAGAACTAATTCTTAACAGTTTTATCTGTGTACAAAATATTATGTTCATGTTGGCATGTAGTTTATTATGTACAGTATTATGTACAGTATTTTATGCTATTAATCTGCTATGGTGTATTTGGAAAAGCACATAAAATTTTTGTATTTTGAATTAAGTCATAAACATATTTCCATTATGTTTTATATTATCACACTGTCCGATGTTCAACAAAACTTGACTAATGTGCCTTTCATTCTCTTGAAATATTGCACGCATGCGCGGTATCATCAGCTCACCGGTTCTCAAATCGGACATGTCCGAAAGAAGCGGTTCTCGGTTGTGTACTGATGATCCGAAAACCGTTGCAACCGGTTCTTGACTCGAGAACGAGAACGGTGACAGGCCGTGTATGTTCGTTCGTGTGCGCCGCGCATGCGCACTCATATCAGCTGCTCTGCTGCTCGTGCCCATCATCATCAGTTCTCTCTTTACAGCAGGTTAAGTCAGTGTACTGTTGGAGTAACTGAATATCTCCGGGATGTTGGTTTATTTCGAGAGGTAGTGTCAGGCACGTCAAAAAGTGAGTAACTTTAGTAATTTGTGGATTCGTATTTGCTAACTGGAGATGCGAACTGTTTGGAACCATTCAGACCTATTTGGTGAACTGGTTCGACCGGTTCACTGAAAAGAACTGGTTAAAAAGAACGATTCGTTCGCGAACCGGACATCACTACAAAAAAAGATGAGTAGGGAAAAAAATGTCAGTGGCCTCCACATGTAAAACCATTCCTGTTTTGGGGGTCGTCTCATTGTTGCCCATCTAGTGCACATGTTGATAATTTCATTAACATCAAAGCAGCTGAAACTGATTAACAACCCCCTCTGCTCTGAATTGACCAGATCAATATCCCACGAGTTTAACTGACTTGATGCTATATTCTCTGATTAGAAAGTGTTCTTTTAATTTTTTTGAGCAGTATATATATATATATATATATATATACATACACACAGTGGGTACAGAAAGTATTCAGACCCCCTTAAATTTTTCACTCTTTGTTATATTGCAGCCATTTGCTAAAATCATTTAAGTTCATTTTTTTCCTCATTAATGTACACACAGCACCCCATATTGACAGAAAAACACAGAATTGTTGACATTTTTGCAGATTTATTAAAAAAGAAAAACTGAAATATCACATGGTCCTAAGTATTCAGACCCTTTGCTGTGACACTCATATATTTAACTCAGGTGCTGTCCATTTCTTCTGATCATCCTTGAGATGGTTCTACACCTTCATTTGAGTCCAGTTGTGTTTGATTATACTGATTGGACTTGATTAGGAAAGCCACACACCTGTCTATATAAGACCTTACAGCTCACAGTGCATGTCAGAGCAAATGAGAATCATGAGGTCAAAGGAACTGCCTGAAGAGCTCAGAGACAATTGTGGCAAGGCACAGATCTGGCCAAGGTTACAAAAAAAATTTCTGCTGCACTTAAGGTTCCTAAGAGCACAGTGGCCTCCATAATCCTTAAATGGAAGACGTTTGGGACGACCAGAACCCTTCCTAGAGCTGGCCGTCTGGCCAAACTGAGCTATCAGGGGAGAAGAGTCTTGGTGAGAGAGGTAAAGAAGAACCCAAAGATCACTGTGGCTGAGCTCCAGAGATGCAGTCGGGAGATGGGAGAAAGTTGTAGAAAGTCAACCATCACTGCAGCCCTCCACCAGTCGGGGCTTTATGGCAGAGTGGCCCGACGGAAGCCTCTCCTCAGTGCAAGACACATGAAAGCCCGCATGGAGTTTGCTAAAAAACACCTGAAGGACTCCAAGATGGTGAGAAATAAGATTCTCTGGTCTGATGAGACCAAGATAGAACTTTTTGGCCTTAATTCTAAGCGGTATGTGTGGAGAAAACCAGGCACTGCTCATCACCTGTCCAATACAGTCCCAACAGTGAAGCATGGTGGTGGCAGCATCATGCTGTGGGGGTGTTTTTCAGCTGCAGGGACAGGACGACTGGTTGCAATCGAGGGAAAGATAAATGCGGATGAGATGAAACCTTCTCCAGAGTGCTCAGGACCTCAGACTGGGCCAAAGGTTTACCTTCCAACAAGACAATGACCCTAAGCACACAGCTAAAATAACGAAGGAGTGGCTTCACAACAACTCCGTGACTGTTCTTGAATGGCCCAGCCAGAGCCCTGACTTAACCCAATTGAGCATCTCTGGAGAGACCTAAAAATGGCTGTCAACCAGCGTTTACCATCCAACCTGACAGAACTGGAGAGGATCTGCAAGGAGGAATGGCAGAGGATCCCCAAATCCAGGTGTTAAAACTTGTTGCATCTTTCCCAAAAAGACTCATGGCTGTATTAGATCAAAAGGGTGCTTCTACTAAATACTGAGCAAAGGGTCTGAATACTTAGGACCATGTGATATTTCAGTTTTTCTTTTTTAATAAATCTGCAAAAATGTCAACAATTCTGTGTTTTTCTGTCAATATGGGGTGCTGTGTGTACATTAATGAGGAAAAAAATGAACTTAAATGATTTTAGCAAATGGCTGCAATATAACAAAGAGTGAAACATTTAAGGGGGTCTGAATACTTCCGTACCCACTGTATATATATATATATATATATATATATATATACAGTGCTCAGCGTAAATGTTTAATATAAGTTTAATATAACATCTGTTGAGTGTTACTTATGACATAAAGTAAGGTTAATAATATAACTTGGAGAACAAAATTTTCAGTTTTACTCAAATTAGGGTGATGCAAAAATGAGTACACCCCACTGAAAGTCTCTGGAGCAAAGCTAAAGTTTAGACTACAAATGTCTATTTTAACAAGAATTCAACCACAGGTGAGTCTAATTATTCATTACCCAGGTGTCCAGCAGACAGCTTACTATAAAAGGGTGTTAAAACCCCTTCCCATTTCATGCTGTCAGCAATGGCACCACATGGAAGAGAAATGTCACAAGACCTGAGAAAGAAAATAATTTCTTTACACCAGAAAGGTGAAGGCTACAAGAAGATCAGCAAAGCTTTACTTAGCAGTCCGAATACTGTAGCAAAAGTGGTACAAAAATGTAAAAAAGATGGAACTGCAACCATCTCACAGAGATGTCCAGGTCGTCCACGGAAGTTAATACCTCGACAGGAGCGTCTTCTGACGAGAAGGGTTAAAGAAAATCGGCATGCAAGTTCACTGCAGTTACCTAAAGAAGAAGAAAGCCAAACTGGGGTGACTATTTCCCATGACACAGTACGGCGTACACTGCAGAGGAATGGCATGCATGAGTGCCGTCCACGAAAGAAGCCTCTCCTGAAGCCCAGGCACAAAAAAGCCTTTCTAGAGTTTGCCAGGGCTCATGCTGACAAAGATGAAGACTACTTGGACTCTATACTCTGGAGTGATGAGACTAAGATAAATGTTTTTGGAACTGATGGCTTCAAAACTGTCGCAAAGGTGAGGAATACAAAGAAAAATGCATGGTGCCTACAGTGAAACATGGTGGTGGCAGTGTCCTTATGTGGGGCTGCATGAGTGCTGCTGGTGTCGGGGAGCTGCATTTCATTGATGGCATCATGAATTCACAGATGTACTGCTCTATACTGAAAGAGAAGATGCTACCATCTCTCCATGCCCTTGGTCGTTGTGCACTTTTCCAACATGACAATGATCCTAAACACACATCTAAGGCAACTGTTGGATTTCTGAAGAAGAACAGTGTGAAAGTGATTCAGTGGCTCCTGATCTGAGCCCAATCGAACACCTATGGGGAATTCTGAAGAGACAAGTTGAGCATCACTCTCCATCCAGCATCCAGTCTCTAAAAGAGGTCATTGTTGAAGAATGGAAATATATATAATTTATTTGAATTAAAATTATTCATAAATGAAGTGGAAAAACTCAACCCTGTCACAAGTTTTCAACCCCAAAACAATGAGAAATACAAATGTGACAGGGTTGGGTGTGATGGGGTTGAGGTTTTTCACTCAAAATGGCCACTGCTCCTGTGTAGTTTAGGAGAGTAGACCATATATGGCAGCAATGAAATAAGTACATTGTAGCCTATATACTTATGGATTAAAATAAAAATTTGAAAATAATTTTTCCATCTTAATTTTATGTGATGAGGTTGAGTTGAGTTGTAAAGCTTGACAGTACCCTCTCTGACTATGATAGGCCTCATGAATAAAAGTATGATACTACATACCATCTGCACCACTGTTAAAGAGACACCTTGATGTAATTTCTGGTAAATGGTGTCACATATGGGTGGAGTCTAAATTATTACAGGCAGAGAATGGTTGGCATGACAGGGTTGAGTTCAAACTGAGGGACATAACTTTACAGTCTGTTTTTTTTTTTTTTTTAAATCTTTTTTTATATATTGTTTTTAAACAATATTTGTGTGAAGTAACACAAATAAATACTTACAATATTGCCAAAAATTATAGACACTGCACATTTTGTTAAATATTTTCTAAGTACAAATTCAGTGAAGTGCCTCAGGGACATGATAAAATGCTTAGTGTATGATAGTGTGGAATTACAAATTTAAGAATCTGTCTAAGATCTGCGGATCCTACATCCTGACCATTTGGCAGGACAAGCTCAAGATACAGCAGTGCCTTTGTCTCTATGATAATGTAAAGGTATAGGTGATACTGCCAGACTGATTGGATTAGCACCTATGCATTTGAATGACACAGTTATGCTGATTAGATCATGGCTGGGAAATGTAGGGTATGAGCTGATTCCTGTATTTCATTTGCATCCTTTTGTTTAGATTGTCCACACCTCTACTCTATGTATCCCTCCCCCTTGAATGTATATGAACTACCAAGTCACTGCCTTAGTTAGATTTTGGATGACCACAGCGACGCACAGCGTGTTTCTCAATAAAGAGTAACTTCTGCTTCAAGAGATCCCAAAGTCTCCTGGTCTATGCTTCTGAGATTTCCAACAGTTTTGGTGCCGTGACCCGGATAGAGCTTCTCACCTCAATCCAGATTGGAACTTCAAGCACAACAAAGATCTGACCCAAAAGAAGATCCAGGCTGAATTTTCCTGTTCACCCAAGGGTTGGTGAGTGATACTCTATCCAAAAGAACCATTAAGACCAGTACTAATGTGTTATCCTCTGCGCCGTCAGAGAAGAGTTAACAGACAGCTGTAGGGTTTGGTTAACTAAGTTATCCTCTAAAAATGTTCTTTTAGAGATGAAGTTTAGCCTCTGTTTAGGCAGGGAAGTTTAGCATCACATGCTAATAATTAGGTATCCTCTGTTCAGGCAGGGAAGAAATAGTGTAAAGTGCTAATAATTTGTGTTGTCCTCTGTTTTATCAGGGAAGGTGGTGTGTTAACAGAATAGCCATCCTCTACTTTGCTAGAGAAGAAGGTTCATCCTCTGTTAATTCAGGGAAGGTTATAACTGTTGAAGTGTGGTAGCAAGTTGGTTCTACTCTGCTCGTCAGAGAAGGTTGAATACATTACGATGTGTATTAACTAGGTTAACCTCTGCTCTGTCAGGGAAGTGTTGAAGTGTATTGTTGTACCAGAAAGACATTACACAATGTTGAGAAAGAATGCTAGACTAATTCCAACAACTGAGAAAGGTGGACTAGCTACCCCTTTATGGACAGATAGTGAGTTCAAATCATTGTTAGGAAAACACATGGACTCAATAGTGACTGAGTCAGTCAGATTGGATTTGACAAAGAAATTTGGGATTCATCCAGAAAAAGTTTGGTCCATTGAAGAATGCAAAAAGGTACTTGGTGCTTGTATTCGGAAGAAAAATATGAAGGGCATTATCTGCTGCCACAGAGAATTTACTCTATCCATTGCACAAGAACAAATCCAACGTATTGCTAAGTTAGAAGAGCAGAACAAACAGTTGCACACTCGAGTGTCTCGTCTCACTCAGAAGTTGGGTCGTAACAAAGCATTAACCAAAAGTGACTCAAAAGACCAGCAGTCAGATGAAAGCTATCCTGACTTACAGTCTTTCTGTAGACTTGAGGATAATAGCAATACTGGATTGATGGATAAAGATGTAAATGCAGTTGAAGTGTGTGGAGCGAGACAAAAGCCTCAGAGTAGGGCAAAAGGGGTTGACACAGTTCCATCTGTAACCCCCATACTGCAGTTACAAGCGGTCAGTACCACTATAGGTCCTGAAGACATAGAAAGAATTGCTGAGAATTTGCCTTCAGTGCATAGAAACTTTTCTGAGTTTAGAACAGAGTTGTCCAGAAAAATGAAGCTCTATGATATGTCCCTAGCTGAAGTCACCCAGCTAATGTCACAAATCCTGAAAGAGTCAGAATTCAATGATTTTGAAAGTGCTGTAAATAATTCTGAGTTTCAGCATTCCAGCAAAGGTGAATTGAGAGAAGGAGTTCTGAGAGTGTTACAGAACCTTGTTGGACCAAAGGTAGACTGGTCAAAGATCACTAGTTGTGTACAGACGAAGGATGAAACTGTAAGTGAGTACACTGAAAGATTTTGTCAGTTAGCTGCAGCATACAGTGGAATAGCTGATACTCCAGAGAAGGTGTTAGAGGATAATGGACCACTGGTCCGCATGTGGTTTGATGGGCTCTCATCAGAATACAGAAATGCATTGCCTTTCTTAGACCTCACATGGTCCAATGGAACTCTGCAAAACAACTTTAATAGGTTAGCTGTTTGGGAAAGAGACTCTGATGTCAAGACAAGAGTAAAAATTGCAGCAGCATCTTTTAAGGTCAACACAGAGAATCGACAGAAACGTAAATGTCCTAAGAGAGAAGGCACTTGTCATTACTGTGGTAAACCTGGACATTGGATGAAAGAGTGTAGGAAAAACAAAAAGACATTAAAAGAAATGAACAGCTTTACTCAGCTCATACTCAGTCTACTTGCTACATTGAAACTGCCCCTCCCCTCTTCTCCAAACTCTTGGAGCAGCAGCTTGCTGACATGCTAACCATTTGGGCTGTGAGTGCTTAATTTCCCCAGTCATTTACAAGAAAGCTGAAAGACTCATTCTGAACAAAAGAAAGTTGACTATCACTTCCACCATTTGGGGACACAGGTTAAGTACACTCACAGCCTTAAATGTTATGCTACAGCACACTCCATTCACTTATCCATCCTCAGTGGGTTATGATGTCTACTATGACTGATGTTTCAATGGAAGATGGAGATGTAGCACCTTAAATTTGGAAATGAACTACAGGGAGAGAATAGGACACACAGACCAGTGAGGAGCCCAGCGAAGAACCGAAGTGCAAAAGGCCTCGGGGGTTAACCCTGTGGTGAAGACTTCCTCATAGGTTTCCCCCTCTCTCAGTTTATCCCCACCTTACTGGTCTATAGGTGTCAAATTGATTAAGAATAGGTTAAGAAAAAGAAGAACAAAACCACTATACGATCACTAGAAGTTTATGATGATCAGAGTTAGACAGAAAAACTATACGATCATCAGAGGTCTAACGTACTAAAGTCTATGCATGAATACTGCTGGTCTGCTGTCTTTTTGTTTTCTTGTGTGCAGGTATGTGTATATGCCATGACGTCTCACAAGCAGCACCTGGTGTAAAGCATCACCTCAGATATCCATGAACAACCTTCATGATGACGGACTCATCAGAGCAACTCGGAGTTGCACAACGACAAATAATCATCTTGGGACAAACATGGAAATGGAGTCTACAGGGAACAGACTCCACAGATATTCAGGTGCCATGGACTTTTAGGACTTCCACGCTTATGCTACATGGTTTTCTGTGTCATCATGTAGTTAATACAACATGTTACCACCCTGCGTTGTATATGTGTGCCAATGGTATACTCAAGTTAAAGAACAACACTTATGTAAATGTTGGACACGACACAGAATAAGATGTATGTGCCTGTAACTGTTACAAGTTGCATGACTGGAAGATGGAACTTATGTTAACAAACATATGTTATAGAAGGGATTTAAGAAGGTTTAAATTTGTATTATGTGAGAGTTATTAGAACTCTCAAAGGGGGAACTGTGGAATTACAAATTTAAGAATCTGTCTAAGATCTGCGGATCCTACATCCTGACCATTTGGCAGGACAAGCTCAAGATACAGCAGTGCCTTTGTCTCTATGATAATGTAAAGGTATAGGTGATACTGCCAGACTGATTGGATTAGCACCTATGCATTTGAATGACACAGTTATGCTGATTAGATCATGGCTGGGAAATGTAGGGTATGAGCTGATTCCTGTATTTCATTTGCATCCTTTTGTTTAGATTGTCCACACCTCTACTCTATGTATCCCTCCCCCTTGAATGTATATGAACTACCAAGTCACTGCCTTAGTTAGATTTTGGATGACCACAGCGACGCACAGCGTGTTTCTCAATAAAGAGTAACTTCTGCTTCAAGAGATCCCAAAGTCTCCTGGTCTATGCTTCTGAGATTTCCAACAATAGAAATAAGACGTTATTTATATTATTTATTTATAAAATAATTAAAAAAAACTATTTAAATACAATAATTGTTTTTATTCAATATAATGGACATATCAAAGTATTGTGAAAAAAATTTAAAGGGGACCTATTATGCCCCTTTTTACAAGATGTAATATAAGTCTCTGGTGTCCCCAGAATGTTTCTGTGAAGTTTCAGCTCAAAATACCCCACAGATCATTTATTATAGCTTGTCAAATTTGCCCCTATTTGGGTGTGAGCAAAAACATGCAGTTTTTGTGTGTGTTGCTTTAAATGCAAATGAGCTGCTGCTCCCAGTCATAGACTGTAAAAAAATATGGACGTAGTGTCCATGATATCACCCATAGATTTCTGAAGATTATTTTTGAAACGAAAATGAGGCCGTTGCCATCCAATCCGTGGCACTTGGGTAAAATGTCCATTGAAAAACAAAAAACAGTACTTTTTGTCCACAAAAGCGTTAAATCCATGAAATATTGATATATTATCCATTGTTTGCATCACATTTCTTCTGAATGATCTGCTCTCCATAATCTTTCTTCAAGAAATTATGCAACCTGACAGCAGTTTTAGTTATGCAGCAGTTTTAGTTATTATAATTTAGTTTAGAATTGTATAAAATAATCCAGAAAAAAACACAAACAGGGCAGAGATGCCAGATTCAGAGGCTGAAATTAGCTGAGGTAAAGTGACGGCTCACAGACAGCAGTGGCAATTGACCTGTCACTCAAGTGACCACTCCCTTAATTATGCAGAATTTTAAGGCTTAATATAATTTAAACGATGAGTTATAAAAAAATTCACCCCCCTCAGAGTTGTCATGAAGGGCAAAGTTAGCAGTATAGACAGTATAGCTGTAAAAATGTTTTTTTTTTTTTCTGCTGTAAAGTTGGGCATTTTAACATGAGGCTCAATGAGATTCTGCTCTCTTTTGAAGCCTGTCCCTATAGCGGACACGCGCTCCCTCAGCTGGACTGAGTGGCAAAAGCATGACTGGATTTAATAGGGGAAACTGAGAAAACGCAAGTAAAACAAACAATTACACTAACGGTTGAGCTCGAAAGTGTTTCTTAGAACTTGTCAAATGAACCTAATCCATGGATTTTGACTTGCAGCCAGGAGTTGTGTTTCCTGACATTTATATATGCCTGATTTCGACGAAATCTGCCTGTGAATATTTTACATAACTACAATATAGGTAGGTTTAAATCCGAGTAATCACTTATATCAATGTTATATCGTCATATTGTCCAGCCCTAAAACATATATAGTTTTATAGTATAGTTTTTGTCAGTGTTATTTAAAAAACACCCAATTGACCATTCGCCAGGAGTTTGATTGACAAGCGATCTAACCAATCAGAACGCAGAATCCGCCATTTTGTCCGACCAAGCAGTCAGAAGATTAACCTCGGTGGACTTTAAACTTGAAAAATTGTGTGTACTGATGTCTTTCCGTGTTTGAAACAACATTCCTTCTCATGTTCATTCATGTTTATTTGATGCTATAAATTAACTAGTAGGAAGAGATGATCGGTTCACGAGCCGCTTGAGCTGAGGCGCTACAGCAATCTGTCACAACACATTAAAGAGCCACAAAATGGTTTTTATTGTTTGAATTTCTTAAACTACACAGTTTGAAAGCTGGGACTTGACACAAAATGATAACTGCAAAACATGTTTCTCTGCTGTTTCTGTGAATTGCAGTGATCCATTTGCTTTTTTTTTTTTCTGTAGCTTTCGGCAGTTTTTAAATATATACCTCAGATTTTGTGTCAAAGCTATTTGTACAGTCGATCACAAAGCTCTTTCCCGTTTTGGATGTGTTTTGTATGTTTTTCATGACATTCACGCTGAAAACCAATGCTTCCGCTCAGTCTTTTGACACTCAGTGGGCACGACCGCATTCATAACGGTCGACGGTGACGTCACGTGCATACCCTCTATATGCACGGTTACTTCCTGGTTTTTGTTAAGCCAGCTCGGGCATTTCCGGTGAACTGTTAGCTGTTCATTCTGTAGTCGCTGTACATCAACACAAAACCATCAGTGGTTGACTTTTTAATGTTGTATTCATATTTTAATGCAGTTATCACATTTACCTAATTTGCCAATAAACCAATTTTATTGAATGCGGAAGTTCTAAAGAACACTCCTAGCATATAGTCCATTCCGTATTGGCTTCAAGAGAAACTGGGGGAGTTTGCCGCTTGCTCCTGGTCCACTTTCCAGAAGAGGGCGGAGCTTTAACAGCTTGCATTTCGGTTGCTCAATAACAACAAAGCTGGAGAATCTCACGCAGCCAAAATGATGATTGTCAGTAATGGTGTTCAGCCTTACATTGTTCAAACCGGAGTCGAAATTGATGGAGAGACTCAGGAAGAAGTTACAAGTTTTAGAATGAAACTGGACGTTTCTGAATGGTTAGTGGATACATTTATGTAACTTAGTTGCTGTGGAGTTGATTCTACTAATCGATGACGACTAGCACTGTCATGTTAGTCTTCTCTAAAATCTATCTATCTATCTATCCACCCACCCACCCACCCACCCGGACAACTAATTTACTGATATTTCAAGCTTGAATCACATTATTTGGTTAACTCAAACTTACACCAGAGTTCACGCACCTGCATGTCTCTTTAATTTAACCATTTGTCGTGTTAAAGCTCCGTCAGCTCTGGACACTATACAGTCCTTCAGTATGTAAAGATGATCATCATAAAGACACTGACCGGTATCGTTTACTCATCTTTACAGCAGCGCTTGTGGCGCAATGGGTCGCTGTTTTACACGGGTTAATCATTGATCGCTGACGTTATCTCGAGTGCTGCTGTGGGATGGTGTGTGTATGTGGACACCGCGCGCGCAGCACTGCAGTTCTGCATTTCAGCTCTTCTGCCTGCGCCAGACTGACCGCACCGCGAGGCTTTATTCTTTCCACGCGTGGATGTTAACAGGAATTCATCGTGAAGTGAAGAGTGTGTCCCGTGAATGCTGCTCTGACGGGACCGCGAGAACTGCCAGTCCCACACACGGTAAATGACCAGAGATATATATATTTATTAAGATTCAGTTCATGTGATATTTGATATTTAGGCTACTTGATGTCATATTTTGAGGACAGAGTGGCGCGTGCACTGCAGGTTTAGAGAGATGTTCTTAATGGACAGATGTTCGGTCTGTCTGCTCTGTTTTGCAGTGGTTTATTCAGGTGATGGATGTTGTCTTCAATACTGTACGTCCTTATAATCAGAGGTATTCGAAAAGTTATTAATGGCTCCCTGAATTGAATTTTAACTTGCTTAATTGCAACCGTTCAGTCTTATGCATGTAAAGTCATGAAGTAAATATATATGAAGGAGTGTGTTTCATTTTAAACATAATTTTTGAAGGGTCTGTGTATTCATGGTGCGGATGATTTTACTTCTCATCAGTCGAGGCATACTTTTTATTCTCAAAATGTTTTATTGGATTATTACTGTATTGTGATGTGATACACCCATGTTTCCTTCATGCATCAGCACATCTGCATTACACTGTATACAATTTTGGCCCTGCAGACCTTTAGAAATTCCCTTATAACACCTTATATCACACTCTCACTTGTATGTTTGTCCACTAACAGTGTCCATCAGTGCATTTGCACCACAGGAGAATATTGTACAATATTTTTGAACTGTCATGAACACTTAAATGTCATCCACATATATTCTGGGGTGGAAGTAATGGTAGTGGAAATGACAGAATTCTTGCTAAGGCTAACTTCATAGCTTGCATTATGTATATACTGATTAAACAGAATTAAACAATACTGAAATATCACACTTTTGCATAATTTGACTAAATTACAGCTGGATTGGCAGTGCCAAATAATAATAAAAAAATTAAAACATTTGTCTCCTTGATAAATAAGTACACTAACAACATAAAATGTTATTTGGGGCAAAATATCTGGCTGAGGTGAAAATGATGCCACAACCATGGGACATAATTTGCATAAAATGCATATGAATAATTTTCACATTGTAAATATTGAAACAGTTTTATTTTATTGTTTATTTATTTTATTTATTTATTTTATTTATTTAATTGTTTATTTGTCTGAAATCGCCTCCATATCTTTAAATAGGGCACTATTTGAGGGGACAGCCATTTGTAGTGGTGTCCGAAACCATAATGGACGTTACAGAGTGCACTCATTCAATCCCACAATGCACTGCAATAACGAGTGTACAACTGATGTGTACACTTCTAGTTGCTTAACTGTCTTAGGTCTTCTTTGTCGCATCTTCTTCTTTATGATGCGCAAAATGTTTTCTATGGGTGAAAGATCTGGACTGCAGGCTGGCCATTTCAGTACCCGGATCCTTCTTCTACGATGATGATAAATTACATCAATTTCATGATGTTGTAATTGATGCAATATGTGGTCTGGCATTGTCGTGTTGGAAAATGCAAGGTCTTCCCTGAAAAAGACGACATCTGGATGGGAGCATATGTTTTTCTAGAACTTGGATATACCTTTCAGCATTGATGGTGCCTTTCGAGATGTGTAAGCTGCCCATGCCACACGCACTCATGCAGTCCCATACCATCAGATATGCAGGCTTCTGAACTGAGCACTGATAACAACTTGGGTTGTCCTTGTCCTCTTTAGTCCGGATGACATGGCGTCCCAATTTTCCAAAAAGAACTTCAAATTTTGAGTCGTCTGACCACAGAACAGTTTTCCACTTTGCCACAGTCCATTTTAAAAGAGCCTTGGCCCAGAGAAAACGCCTGCGCTTCTGGATCATGTTTAGATATGGCTTCTTTTTTGACCTATAGAGTTTTAGCCAGCAACGGCGAATGGCACGGTGGATTGTGTTCACCGACAATGTTTTCTGGAAGTATTCCTGAGCCCATGTTGTGATTTCCATTATAGTAGCATTCCTGTATGTGATGCAGTGCCGTCTAAGGGCCCGAAGATCACGGGCATCCAGTATGGTTTTCCAGCCTTGACCCTTACGCACAGAGATTGTTCCAGATTCTCTGAATCTTTGGATGATATCATGCACTGTAGATGATGATAACTTCAAACTCTTTGCAATTTTTCTCTGAGAAACTCCTTTCTGATATTGCTCCACTATTTTTCGCCGCAGCATTGGGGGAATTGGAGATCCTCTGCCCATCTTGACTTCTGAGAGACACTGCCACTCTGAGAGGCTCTTTTTTTATACCCAATCATGTTGCCAATTGACCTAATAAGTTGCAAATTGGTCCTCCAGCTGTTCCTTATATGTACATTTAACTTTTCCGGCCTCTTATTGCTATCTGTCCCAACTTTTTTGGAATGTGTAGCTCTCATGAAATCCAAAATGAGCCAATATTTGCTACGGTGTTACTACGCATACTAGAATCTTAAAGGCAGGTGTGTTGAGGCAAGTTTGAGTTAAACTCTGCAGGACAGGGGCCCTCCAGGACTGAGTTTGGACACCCCTGATAGAATTTCATAGTTTACCATGCAAAAGTTTTTTCAACCATACATATTTACTTTCTTTGCAATGCAATGCGATAGAAATGATTTGAAAACTGAAGAAAAGAGTCTGAATACATCAACCACTGAAAATAATATTATGCCTAATGCAATTCTATATGAGTGTAGTTGTTGACTGTTGACTAAGAGGTGGTTCAGTACTTCTGTCAGTCTCTATCAGGTGCCATGCATCATCACATCATGCATCACTGCTGAGTACAGATGATGGAACTGTCATAACAGAGATTATAAGACATCTGATGACTCAGTTAACATCCATCCAATGGGTGACTAGTAGTAAAAGTGTGCTTACTCTATATCAGATATACATCTGTGCACCCTGGACTGCTACGTAGGCCTATAACTATTATTAGTAAGAGCTATCTTTACTCCATAGCTATCGTTTTCATGTTGACTGTGGTCCAGTAAGTGCCAGTGTTGGGGAAAGTTGCTTTTAAAGTAATGCATTACAATATTGCATTACTCCCTAAAAAGTAACGAATTGCATTACTCAGATACTTTTTATGGAAAGTAATGTGTTGCGGTACTTTTTCTCACTTGGGCTGGGCTTGTTTGTTTGTTTTTAATAACAAAAAAGCTTAAAGGTGCCGTAGAACTGCCTATTTTGGGGCATCATTAAATATGCGCCAATTCACGCTGTGGCCCCTTTAAATTCTCGTGCTCCCCACCCCCGGAGCTCGCGCTTTCCTTAAACAGCATAAACAAAGTTCACACAGCTAATATAACCCTCAAAATGGATCTTTACAAAGTGTTCGTCATGCAACATGTCTAATCACGTAAGTATGGTATTTATTTGGATGTTTACATTTGATTCTGAATGAGTTTGATAGTGCTCCATGGCTAAAGCTAACATTACACACTGTTGGAGAGATTTATAAAGAATGAAGTTTAATTAATGATCCCGACTGTTACGTAACAATCGGTGTTATGTTGAGATTCGCCTGTTCTTCTGAAGTCTTTTAAACAAATGAGATTTATATAAGAAGGAGGAAACAATGGTGTTTGAGACTCGCTGTATGTCATTTCCATGTACTGAACTCTTGTTATTTAACTATGCCAAGGTAAATTCATTACAAATTTTTAATTCTAGGGCACCTTTAAGTTCTATTTTTGCCAAATGTAAAGGTCCTTTCTCACTAAAAGTGAAATGAATAAGTCTGAAGGAAATGCAAATTCACACCTGTACAGTAGAGGGCGCAGCTCAAACAAACCTTTCAGCTGTGCTGCCATTTTCGATTAAAGAAGAATACGATGCAGGAAAGTTTAACCAGAGATTATTATTGGGGAGATGAGAGGGTCTGTATCTCTTACCATTGGAAAAAGTGTAACGGCTAACTTGGATCACACATCGCGTAATGGCAGTGACGTCAGTGCCCGCCATTCAAAGTTTTATGACAGTCGGTTACAGTTTACGTTAATCAGTTTCTCGTGGATTAGCGCATTAATCTTGTGAATAACTTTTTATTTTTGGTGTTATATCGCTAGTAAATGTAGGATTGCATTGTTTGTGGAATGTGCTTTACTGCCAAAAAGAGCACGAATCTCACTGCAGGGCACATAAGACTACATTTAAGATTACACTAAAAACTTAACTGTAATTTAATACATATTTATTTCATTTAAAATATATGTGTTTATTTATAAGTGTTATATCATCATCATCATCAGGCAAACAGCAGTCATAAATCATTACATTACAAGTCTAACTTGGCAGTGATAGAAAGAATACTTCATTTTTTATTTTCATTAAACAACATACAATGTAACATAATATTTATAATTATTAATTAATTTTCTCTTTATTCATTAAAATGCATAATATAAGCATCATTTGCATACATGCAGTAATACTGTAATAGTCATTACAATTCAATTCTTATCATAACTGGTAAAACCTGAAATCCAAAACATTTTTTTTTACCTTCTTTAGACAATATACAATATCACTCAATATTACTATTAAATACTATGGTAATGCCGTAAATGAGTCTTACCTGTCACGACATTCCCTTCTTTGCCTTCTCTTATAAAATAACCTTTTTTCATAGTAAGTAAAATATACATATCGTTCCCAACAAAAATAATGTTTAGCGTAAAACATGCTGAAGATTAGCGTACAGGTAGTCGATTAATTAAAGGGGACCTATTATGCCCCCTTTTACAAGATGTAAAATAAGTTTGTATGTTAAGTTTTAGCTCAAAATAACCCACAGATAATTTTTTATAGCAATTGTCAATTTTTGTCCTCTTGTTTGTATCCACTATATTAGTTCAAGCCTGTTTACCGATGAGTTTTGTGACGTTTATTGTACTTCACAAAATAAGAAGCATCTGTTTTCACTCTAGAAAATCTCTGTAAGAGCTTAATAAAACACAGTGCAAGTCTGCATTAAAATATTATCCATAAACTCTCTCTCTCCCTTGCATTATCATCAACATTCACAGTGAAGAACACAGAAACACTCGTTACAACTAACAGTAAACAAATATATAAAGACCTTGTGTCTTTTTGGGTGGTGCTTAATAAACTGGTAAACTTTATATCCGTAAATCAACTCTGATGAACGTAATAAAGTGCTCTGTCCTTCATTACTGCCATATCCAGTATCACTCTGGAGACTGTAAGCTGGATCACCAACAGTTTGTACTGATCTATCCTTGAGTAACAACTTTTTAGCTCAACCTCTGTTTTGTATTGTCCCTTTGTTTTGACATTCGTTCACAAAGCAGTCCGGTGTGAAATGATTTGAGCAGATATAAACAAATTTCAGTAGAGTTGAGGGAGCATTTTCTTCGAAAACAAAATGAATTCACCTCATCTTCAGTGGCTCAGATTTCGGGAGTAAATGGAGAGAGCTATGTGGATTAATCCATCCAGCTACAGAACACCTAAAACGCTTGGGAGACGTTCTCATCAGTGCAGCAATGGCGGACTGTGTACAACTGGCTGTGAACTCACTCAGGGCGGTTCTTTGTTAAAACGGCAGTGTCTGTCAATATTCATGGGCGGGGCCTGTGGCTAATGTGATGTCACATTGCCAGGAACCTGACACTGCTTATGATTTATGGGGATTAAAAAAAGGAGTGGTTGGATTTTTATAATTATAGGGTGGTTGTGTATACACACTGCCAACACACATTTATGTCCAAACACCATGCAAAAGTGAAATTTGCATAATAGGTCCCCTTTAAATGATAAGCTGTTATAACGGTTTATTCAGTGTAATGAAACCTCTTCTCCATTGACATCCATTTAAAAAAAACGGCCTCTTGTCTCTTTCCCTACATACCGAGAAAGCCGGAGCAACGGCATTAGCCATTACGCTTTTTTGGTTAAAGGTTGCAGGCTTCCCTTCCAGTGGCTTTGGTTTAACACACTATAATTCAGCTATAAAAACAACAACAACAATAAAGGAAACACAAATGTGGTTAACTAAAGTCATTTTTGCTTATTAGTATGGTTGAATTGGATCATTGAAGGTCAACAGCAAATACATTGGTTAATAAAGTGACGTTAAATACATAAAGTACATTTATGTTATTTTAGCATTTTTAATTAATGCAAGTTTGCATTTCACTGTATTTACTCATTTTGAGGAATACTGAATCTGTTCAGCTGAGATGAGTAAATGCTCACATTTAGTCTAGAACTACAATAACCATCATGTTCACACACAGCACCTCTGAACTTACGGTTTCTCTCCACATGGGGACAGGAGAGCTGTCAGTCAATACATGGAAAAAACAAAGTAACGTGCGTTACTTATTTGTAAAAGTTAACTCAGATATTTTGTTGTGAATTTAAAAGTAATGCATTACCCACACAGCAGGAGACTCCTAGGCGGATCCGCACTCAAGTCGCCAAACCCGCGTGACTGTCAATTTCATTTTGGCGCCGCACAGAGGATCAGCTCTGCCTCCGGGCGCCGCCGTAAATTGTACTGTGAATCAGCGGATCCTGAGCGGACCCATGTCGGATTCTTGGACGCGCACGCGCCTTTACTTTAATGTTTGTATCAATTTGCGGGTCCCATACTGACCCGCCGCGGAGGTAAGGTTTTAATCGCGAATGCAGAGCGGATGCAGCGCGGAGCCACGGCGGGTCCGCGATCCGCCTTCGTTGCAGATCCGTCACTGCTCGCAAGTGGACGCCGATACGGGTCTGTTCGCGGATACGTTCTGGAAGCGGCCGATCCGCCACGGAGTCCTTTTGCTGTGTGGGTACTCATTACCTGAAAAAAGTAATCTGATTGCGTTACTCACGTTACTTGTAATGCGTTACCCCCAACCCTGTTAAGCGCTCACTGGAGGTGTGAAGACTGTATAATCCATGGGAAAATTGATCAATCAGTTGTTGTGTGGAGTTATGAGTTTTAATTCATGTACACTGGAAAAAATGACTTTGAGAAACTGCTAGAATATTTCACAAATTACACAGAAATGCCAAGTAAAATGAAATATTGAAGAAGAAAGACTGAAATAGTATTTTCCTGTTAACAACTTCAAAAAATTTTTTTTACAGTGCACATTTCTCACTATACCATTATGAATTTTGATTGTTTTATGCTTCTCTGGATTACCACGTTTTGCATCTCAAATATTGGTTGTTGTGGCAACATACTGTATTAATGCTTGTTCATATTAAAAATAACCTATTATGAGTTCATTGAGGCTTTCAGAGAAGTGAATGTTTATTGCAGGAGTTGAGTTCTGGTTTCAGGGTAATAGGTAGCTAGAGTTCATTTACATCTCATTTCCTCAGCTTTCTCAGCCCTTCATCATCTTCAAACAAAGAAAGGTCTATATATGACACATCTACATGCCCACAGGCTCACACGAACATCTTATTTACTATGTGTTTGTTTAGCATGTGGATTTTTAGTGGAAATACTAAATTGGTGTGGGCACAATATCTAGAGCTGGTGTTAGTCATTATATTATCAAGTGTTTTGCTCTGTCCATTTGAACATTGAGGTCAGTGTGAACCCTGTGTCTCGTTGAACTGCTGCTTTAAAGCATGTTGATGAGTCATGACAGATAAAGTTATAGTCATACTCGTTTTACATAGTTCTACTTTATAAAGCAGGTGATATGAAAATGTGTTAGATACTGCTGCTATGCCTGGGTAATGCTGTGGTTAATAATTTACTCTTAGTTAGCCTAACTTTAACACACAGGTCAGTTGCCTAACCCATCTAATGTGAGGAGTTTATTTTCTTTTTAAAAGTCAGAAACATTGTGATTTAGCATTGCGTCAGGGTTTATCATCAATTTTTTTATAGAAGCTAAGACATTCCAAGATATTTAGTGGTTGTTGTTGCGTTTTGTGGCTTTCAGTAGCTGAATGTCATGTGGTTCCCTGCCTTGTCATAAAAAGGCCAAAATATTATATATTTTAAGAGACTTATTGACCTTGACACAATCATCAGAGGTCCTGTCTCTGATATCATTTAATGTTTTAGTTTTTTTCCCCCTGCATGTTATTATAGGACCAACCACTGTCTGATTTGGCAGACAATTTTTATAAAACGTTTACACTATTTTAAAGTGCCACTATTATGCTTTTTCAGATATTATCTTTCATGTAGTGTGGAATAGATCTGTTTGTGAATGTAAAAAGTGGAAAATTTGAGTTATTGTCTCCCAAAAGAAAGAACCGATTCTGAACTGCCTTAAACGAGTCGTCAGTAATTCCAATCTTACTTCCTGCACGAAAATACATAGCGCCAATCTGTGGTCTTCATTGGCTGCCCGTGAACAACGTCTACTTTGCCCCTCAAACACTGTAGTCGTAGCTGAGACTGGAAGAGTTTGGTTCGTGAGGAGTTGACATGTCTAGAAGATGCTGTTTTCTGTGCTGCGAAAGTAAACCCAATTTGCATGCACTTCCAAAGGATGAGGACTGTGTGTGTTTCAGAGGTGTTTCCAATGACGAGGAAGTGTGAGAAAAGCACTTCCGGTTCCGTTGTCCTGAACTCAAAGGGGTTTTTTGAATGGGTTTTAGGTTAAATGCCTGAAGTAAGGTCTGTGGTTAACTCAAGCTCAAGATATTTTCATGTTTTATTTTACGACATGAAATACATCAGTAACACCCCTGGTGATTTTTTCTGAAGCGTCATCATTCCTAAACATCATCAGGCCCAACAGGAATACTCAATCTGCTCACTAGTCTGCTTTCATAATCCTCATTGTGTTTTTTAATCACACTCTTGGAAACAATTATAAATCGAACTTTCAAGGAAAATGCTTTTTGAATAATGACTGAAAGAGTTGTCAGAAGCTTAGTGATGTTCACGTTTGTAGCCTATGTTTAGCTTTTTACTTCTGGCCATTGTATTTAGGCTTCAAACTTCATGAAAGTTGTGTTATTGATTATCATGAAGAACAAAACGTGTATCATAAACTTTTGTGGGTCACAGAGCTTATTTTCTGCAATAATCCAAAAGCCAATAAAAAAATACTATTGGGATTTTCTCAAGGGAACCATGCTAACCTATGGGTTGGCCTACAAAAACACGTCTTCACTGCAGCGCTCTATTGAGAATGAATGGGGAAAAGTCATGTAAGATAATAAATAAATAAATAAATAATAAAAAGCAGCTGTTTTACTTACATCTGACCTCGACAGACTGAACAAAAGACATGAACTAGAGAAGATTTCCACATGAAAGAAGGCAGAGCCTCAGAGCCACACCCACATATTACCAAAGTCCCTTTAAGACAAGTCATTTCACTCGGCGGCCATCTTTGAAACACTTCTCGGGCATGCAAGTTCAGCTCCTATCTCTTTGAATGGGGAAACATCAAATTATCCAAAGCTGTTCGCCAAGCTTTCGATTAAATTTCATATTTGAAATCACCAATGAAATCTGACAACAACTGTCTCTTAATATTTGTTTCTAAACACTCGAATCATGACAAAAAAACTGTATTTTTCAGGATGGATCAAGCTAGTGCGCATGCGCAGTCCTAAATGCACATCTCTTGTACCTCATTTCGGAGGCGCGCATCTGACTGTTTCTATAGAAACCAGAGCTTTTAACGGCTGCTGCATTGACGCGATAACGTTATAATTGCCTCTTATTTAGAAGGCGGGACTTATTTCGCCATATTGCATGTTGCACTTTCTCCCATTCAAAACAATACGAGTGACACGTCTTGTGTTATTCTATAGTCTTTGATATTACGTAATCACCATGGACCAATGGAAGTTCGAAGGTGTTTTCCAGCCAGAAATTTTATGGAAATTTTCTAAAATTTTGAACGTTTGAACTCCAAACGAACTTCATTATGGCCTAATTTTGGTTGAAATTATGTCAAACCAGTTCGTTCTTCAATTTCACTTGAAGTATATCGGGGCCCTAAATGACAAAAAGCACTAACCTGATGAGAAATATACTTTGTTTCAATAGAACATTAATTACATTGTTAATGTAAAAATACAAAATAGACTTGTATTGCTTGTTTTTTTGTTTTCCTGATAGTGTAAGGAATATTTATTTATTTAACCTGAAAAATGTATTAACCCTTTCCTTGCCATTGATGAGTTTTTTCCGGCAATCCATGTTTTCAGTGTTATATGCTAGGGGGCGCATGGATTTTCTGAAATAGCATCTCCAGATAAAAAAATAAGCGAAGAAGAAGATCTGCATAAACCAGAAGGAGCGGATAGAAGTTGTTTATGTATAAGTAAGCTAACACGATCATCAAATGTGAAATATAAACTCGCAATTCTTTTTTTCTTGCAATTCTGACTTTTTTCTTGCAATTGCGAGTTTATATCTCACAATTCTGACAAAAAAGACTTTATAACACGCAATTCTTACTTTATTTCTTGCAATTGCAAGTTTATATCACACAATTCGGAAAAAAAAAAAGTCAGAATTGCGAGATAATTACAATTACCTTTTTATTTTTGATTCAGTGCCGGAAATAAGCTTCCATACGATCTAGACAAAGTCTTTGACAAAAAAAGCTGAAAATCTTTTTATTAGATTTTTTTTTTTTTTTTTATGAAACATACCCACACTCAAGTGTTCAAAATAATGAAGCTAGAATAATTTTCTTTTTTTCAAAGCAGAGGCTGTTTATTTCTTTTGGTATGTTGACTGTTTACATATTCATGCAACAAAATATTCTGGGGGCCATGCTGGCACTGGCTGGCAACTTAAAAGTAAAACTCTGGTCTGTAAAGAGTTAATTGTAACTAGAACATGAATTTCCATAAATTAAACAAACAAACAAACAAACAAAAATCAGTGTGAAATGTGCCTCCTCATTTCAGAACAGCACTGCACACCTCTGACTGCATTGTTTCATTTGCTGTAAATCTTGCAGGTGATGGCTGCAGGCCACAGGGACAAGCTGCGAGATCTTCCCCCGGCGGAGCAGAGCTCCAGTGAGAGGAGCAGCTCTCCTGGAGACACGCTGCCCTGGAACCTCCCCAAACACCAGCGCGTCAAACGCTCCAAATCCGCCTCAGGAGACGTGCTGGACCCGGCCGAGAGGGCCGTCATTCGCATCGCAGGTCTGTTCTCATATCTGCTGACCTCTGCTGTTCTCAGCTGATCTAATCATGAATCATTCATTATAAGCAGGAAATGACACATTCGGTCTTCAGTCGAGGTGATGGCTGGAACGCGTGGTAGAGGAAATGTAGTATTGACTTTACTAAAGAGCAAATGTACACAGGCAGATAATGCAAATGGTCTTTTCAATGTCTCTTTATAATAGAGGCGCAAAGCACTCGAGTATTAATCATTTAGGCAAATTTCACCTGCATTCATGTGGGACGTCTTTAGATTGTCGGAGGAGTGTAATTAGAATAGATCTACTGCATTAGATGGTATTACAATATAGATACGAGTAACTGAACCCTCAGTGTGAGCCACGCATGAATATAAACACACAAACACGCAACATTTTTTGGAAGATCCAAAATTCTTCAATGGAAATGTGAAACAGAAGTTGCTCTGATATTATATATTTTAAATTATTATATTTATATGATACCATGAAGTTTAAAACACTTTAAAATTTTGGAATTTTTGTATATTTGAATTACAGTTATTTTTTATTATATTTTTATATTATACATTACATTACTATATTTTAAATTTTAAAAATGTATTAGATTTAGGGTTGCTGATTTGGCAAATTTGTATATATTTTTTATTTTTATAATACATTATTATAATTTACATTTTAAAATACTTAAAATGTTATTAGATTTAGGGTTTTTATTTGTTTTCTTTTTTATATTACATGATTATATTTTAAATATTTAAATAGTTTACAATTTACTGATTTGTTATATTTTTATAGTTTTTTTTTTTTATTTTACATTATTATATTTTGAGATTTAAATTACTTTAACAATTGATTCGAATTAGGGTTACTTTTTTATTTTATTTTTATATTTTGTTATTATATATTACATTTTAAAATTTTTAATATATTTAGAGTTACTAATGTATTATACTTTTATGTTTTATTTTTTATATTACATTATTATAATTACATTTTTAAATACACTAAAATTTAATAAGATTTTAGTTAGTTTTTTGATCAAACTCATAACAGTGAGTATTAAAGTTGTGTGCTCTTTTTGTGTGCTCAGTGAGTCTTAAAGTTGTGTGTTGTGTGCTCTTACAAGACAGTAAGAAACCCCCTAGAAACCACCCAGAACACCCTGGCAACCACATAGCGATATACTAAAAGCCACTTCTGTCATGCACCCACAGCAGCATTGTGGCAGGAAGCATTTTCATCAGAATATGTAAAAATCTTTTTTTATGTCCTGAATAGTTAATTTTGATGGCTCTCTGCATCCAGACACTCTTGCGTCAGAGCTGCCAACCATCTGCAGTCAGAGCAGAAGACAAGCACCGCTCACAAAAGCTTTAGAAACATTGCTTTAGTGATGGACAGAAAACGTGTCTGATGTGACAGGAGTGTCCTCAGGAAAAATATAGCAAGAATCTGTGGCATATAAGAGACAGTTCAGCATCTAGCAGGTCTCTCTCGCCTCTGTCAGGGCCTGAGTCAGCAAACACACACACACTCCTGCTGACAAGCTCTTGAATAGCAGTGCCTTTTGCCTTATGTAATATGATTTGAGATCTTCTGTAATAGTTGGGCTCTGTTATGGGTCAGATGACAGTGACACTATAACTACTGATATGGGAACACTTAGAAAGTGTTCAAAAGTTTCACGTTTCAAAAGTTTTAGGTCAGTATATATATATATTTTTAAATACTTTTATTCAGCAAGGATGCATTAAATTGTTCAAAAGTGACAGTAAAGAAGTTATAATAAACTGGAAGCAGAGCTGAGCTGTTACATGACGTCGGTCTAGCAAGGAACAAGGACGAAGGAGAATACGTAGAGAAGTCTTTAATGACAAAAACAGGCAGGTATACACGAAACAGTCAGCATCAACGAGATCAGACAAGGCATGAATGGAAACACGGGGTATATATACACAAATCAAACAAAGGAACTAATGAGGGCGATAATGAGACACAGGTGGAAACTAATAACATAATAAACAGACGGACAGACAGAAACTAAGGTCAAACTGAGGAAGACAACAGTGAACATGTAACATATCGCCCCCTCCCGGGAAGGCGCGTCCTCGCGCCATATACATTTCTGGAGGAGGGCGAGGAGAAGAGGGGCGGAAAAACAAAACAAAGTCCAGAGAATTAGTCCATGGGGGAGTGGAGGGAGGGAGGAGCCAAGGGAAAACCCAGAGCAGGAGGAGCCAGATGTTGGTCCAGAGACCAACCATGACAAGGCCCCAGGGTGGAGTCGCAGGTGGGAGGAGCCGTGGTGGTGTCGACGTGGTGGTAGACAACACCCTGGGGACAACCAACAGAGACGTACGTAGCTAATGATGGAGACCTGAATGTAGCCGATGAGCCGAAGAGCCCACGCGCAGCCGATGGTACGGGAGACTGAGGTGGAGCCATGGCGACGAGCATCCGAAGTGGAGACGGACGTCCAGAGGACAGAGGTTGAGCCGGTGGGACCGAGGATGTAGGCGGAGCTGGAGGGAAGGAGGAGCCAGACGGAGCCGTAGGTGCAGGCAGGTGGACGACTGACCAAGCCAGAGCCGGAAAGACGAGGGAGCCCGGAGAAGCCGTATGGCCGATGGTGTCCGGTGGAGCCAAGTGAGGGAGGAGCCACGGTGGAACCGCAGTGTCGACGGTCCGAGGTGGAGCAGGGGGCACAGAGGCTTGAGGTGGAGACAGGGGACCCTCTGTGTGGGATGGAGCTGGTGGCCTGAAGACAGCTGGCAACCTGCATATTGAAGATGTAGAAGGGCTGAAGGACAGCAGCGATGGTGGGGCTGAGGAACTGGTCGAACAAGGAGGCGGGAGAGGGAGGCTGGGCGGGAACTCAAGAAGTACGAGGGACACTGGAGATACAGGCGCTGGAGATATAGGGGGCACTGGAGATACAGGGGAGTTGGGAACCACCTCTCAAACAAATCCTTCAGATCTTCAAAATAATGACCAGAGCTCAACAAACTCACATCAACAGCGGTGGTGGTATGGGTGGGGCTTTCTTCCCAGCCCTCGAGCTCCACAATCACTCCCTCCGCGACGAACAGTGTTGCCGGCTCGCGCACCTGGCCAGTCTCCGTCAGTGGTCTGGGCTCCAAGGCGACGAAAGACTCCGTCCTTATCCTTGGTACGGGCTCTTCTCTCGCGGGTGGCCGGTCTCCACAGTCTGTGATGGGCTCAAACAACATCTCCGTGGCGGCGTTCGCTGGTGGTGGTTGGTTGGTCTCTGGCAGTGGAGTGGGGCTGGTGGCGAAGTCCTTCTCCGTGGGGCCGATGGTGAATGGTGAGTTGTTACCCACCAGCACCCACTCCACGAATGCGGCGAAATCTTTCTGAGGACCACTCCCTGGGAGGCGTGCCCAAGACCGCTCGCTTAGGCTGGAGAAGTAAAACACGCAGAACGAGCGGTCGGGAAAGTGAGTTTGGCACACCAACTCCAAAAACTCCCTTGTGTGTTCTTCCAGGGAGCGGTCCCTCTGCTCCAGGCATAGAAGGGTTACAGCTGGGTCCATAGTGACAGGAGGGAAAAAAAACAAAAAAAAAACTGTTTTGGTCCGTTCTTCTGTTACGTAACATCGGTGTAGCAAGGAACAAGGACGAAGGAGAATACGTAGAGAAGTCTTTAATGACAAAAACAGGCAGGTATACATGAAACACAGTGAGCATCAACGAGATCGGACAAGGCATGAATGGAAACACGGGGTATATATACACAAATCAAACAAAGGAACTAATGAGGGCGATAATGAGACACAGGTGGAAAGTACTAACATAATTAACAGACTGACAGACAGAAACTAAGGTCAAACTGAGGAAGACAACAGTGAACATGTAACATGAGCATCATCATGGAACTTTTTTTGTGAAGTGTTTTAGTTGGACATTCACCTGACATTTTTAAATTGTATTACTACTTGTTTCAGAACGTTCAGAGAACATTCAAGTAACAATCCCATAATGTTTGCAGAATGATCAAATGGAATGTTTCCTTAAAGGATTAGTTCACCTCAGAATTAAAATTTGCTGATAATTTACTCACCCCCAAGCCATCCAAGATGTTCCTGTCTTTCTTTCTTCAGTCGAAAAGAAATTTTCAAAACATTCCAGGATTTTTCTCCATATAGTGGACTTCAACAGTTACCAACAGGTTGAAGGTCCAAATTGCTTCAAAGCTTCAAAGTGCTCTACACCAGGGGCGGAGCTAGGGGTGGGCTAAGGGGGCTGGAGCTCCGAATGTTTTTCCAAAAGCCCCAAATTTGTCAGGTTTGACGTTTCCTTACAGTGGTGTCAAAATCTAATTTTTCTATACATATCTCTAGTAAAATATGTTAAACAGTTTAATACCTCTTTTCTGCAGTAGGCCGCCTATCCATGCCGATACCAGCAGTGCTTTCTCTCAGTTGAACACAGACACACCTCCTGTCACTCACTCAGAACAGCTGCAGGCCGACTCTCTTTCGGTCCGATTGGAGGGTTTTTGTTACGATATAATATTATTACTCAACTTTTGCACATTTGTCGGCCAAACATTCATTCAGTGTTTCCCATTAATGACCCTGTGCCGCCATTGTTTCATAATGAACCAAAAATTTAAAACATAGCTGAACATAAAAGGTCTCTAACATCGTATTTTGCCAACGAACTATATGGAGAAAAATCCTGGAATGTTTTCCTCAAAAACCCTAATTTCTTTTCGCCTGAAGGAAGAAAGACATGAACATCTTGAGTGACATGGAGGTGAGAAAATTATCAGGAAATTTTAATTCTGAAGTGAACTAATCCTTTAACGATCCCTCAACCACGGAAAAACTTTTTAAAAACCGAGCATTTTGAACATTTAGAGAACATTTAGAAAGAACATTTTCATTATTTAATGGGAATGTTATTTTGTTAGGATAAACTGCCTTGTTTTGTAGAAACAAATTATAGCAACTACAGATTAATCATGATACAGACTGGATTTGAACCTGAATCTCTGTGAGCACAAACACAGATATGAGCAGCACAAACTGAGCTAAGCTGCGATCTGGTGCGGATTCATATTTTATGCAGTATAAGCAGACTCAAATTGTTCACGTTTAAATTGCAGCGTCGTCCTGTGACATGATGGATTATACTGTTTACCAGCACCTCACAAATGCTGAGTCAGAGTGGGGTTTTTTGTTGACGTCCACAGTGTTTCATGAATTCTGCATAAGTGAACATTGACCCCACAGCACAGCAGTCCTCCGCCCTCATTTTTACACCTGCCCTCTGAATGAAAGAGTTACATTCACGTAAAAGTCCATAAGCTCAGACAACAGATGATTGAAATCAAAGACATCCAATGCATCGTTTCTGAGCCGGGTTATAACTAAGATTTTTATTCTGCTCTGCTCAAATAGTCCTGTGGCAAATTCATTTATGAACATACAAATACCCCATGTTATCCCATGTAAAAATGAAACAAGAAGTAGAAAAATGGTTTTATCTTGAAACTGCAGTTCAATTCAGATCCACCAGATGTCAGTAAATTCTAACAGTCATCTGAAACTTTGCAGTAAATGGAAAATGTGATTTTTTTCACTAGACACAAATGAGATTGCTATAGCTGATTTATTTGTCACAGTGGAAAAGTGCAATGGGAATACTCATTTCAATAAGATCAATGTTTATGTAAATATGGGTACTTAATAAATACAATTACTCAGGACATTTTTAAAATAGTTTATATTTTGACATTATTTCACTCTTTGTTTAGATTGTCATTGAATTAAAATGTAATAATATTTTTATGATAGATTTAAACTTATTTTTAGATTTTAAAACAATAAACAATAAAATCTAAAACAACATCATTCAAACGTCTTTTGAAGTCATTTGAAAAAATAGCAAAACAGTTTTAATGTGACCTTCAAAAAGTGGGGAAAATTGAAATGCATATGATCATTTTGATGTACAGGAAAATGAACTTTTTAATGAACTGAGATGGAGTCTCTTTTATGGTTAAAAAATAAGAACTGTCTCTATCTTTTATCTTTAAACTTAAAATCTTAAAGTCCTACTAAATTAATTCAATAAGTTATACATCAGTGTTTCTTCAACAGGCACTTTTAAAAAAAAAATTCACAGTAAAATTTGAAATGGTTTATATTTTTTGCCTTATTTCTCTATAAAATGTTATAATATTTTATGATGGATTTAAACTTATTTTAAAACAATAACAATTATACACAAAAGATATTTAAAAATAGCGAGCCATAGATAGGAGGGAATAGAAAAATGCATATGCGACCCGTGCTGGCAAAATGAGTCGGAATGCGCACGGGCTAATTACAAGCTACAAGGGGAAAAAAGTAAAAAATGTCAGGTTTTCACAAAAATGAGTTCATTAAGCCCCCATCTAGCGATCCCAATGCTCCAAATAGAAATTAAACATCTAAAAGTATCTTGATTTGTATGTTTTCTGAGAGGAGTACCTTTACTTTGACCATGAAAAATGCTGTTTTTCTCTGCTCGCTTCACCACTCGCCTATTGAGCCCCACACATAACACGCAAGAAAAAAAAGTAAATCGTGAGCACGATTTACTAAATTGTGCACACAATTTACTATTTTGTTCTCTCGATTTACTAAATCGTGCGCACAATTTACTATTTTGTTCCCTCGATTTACTAAATCGTGCGCACAATTTACTATTTTGTTCCCTCGATTTGCTAAATCGTGTGCACAATTTACTATTTTGTTCCCTCGATTTGCTAAATCGTGCGCACAATTTACTATTTTGGTCCCTCGATTTACTAAATCGTGTGCACAATTTACTATTTTGTTCCCTCGATTTGCTAAATCGTGCGCACAATTTACTATTTTGTTCCCTCGATTTGCTAAATTGTGCGCACAATTTACTATTTTGTTCCCTCGATTTACTAAATCGTGCGCACAATTTACTATTTTGTTCCCTCGATTTGCTAAATCGTGTGCACAATTTACTATTTTGTTCCCTCGATTTGCTAAATTGTGCGCACAATTTACTATTTTGTTCCCTCGATTTACTAAATCGTGCGCACAATTTACTATTTTGTTCCCTCGATTTACTAAATCGTGTGCACAATTTACTATTTTGTTCCCTCGATTTGCTAAATCGTGTGCACAATTTACTATTTTGTTCTCTCGATTTACTAATCGTGCGCACAATTTACTATTTTGTTCCCTCGATTTACTAAATTGTGCACACAATTTACTATTTTGTTCTCTCGATTTACTAATTGTGCGCACAATTTACTATTTTGTTCCCTCGATTTGCTAAATCGTGCGCACAATTTACTATTTTGTTCCCTCGATTTACTAAATCGTGTGCACAATTTACTATTTTGTTCCCTCGATTTACTAAATCGTGTGCACAATTTACTATTTTGTTCTCTCGATTTACTAATCGTGCGCACAATTTACTATTTTGTTCCCTCGATTTACTAAATTGTGCACACAATTTACTATTTTGTTCCCTCTATTTGCTAAATTGTGCACACAATTTACTATATTGTTCTCTCGATTTGCTAAATTGTGCGCACAATTTACTATTTTGTTCCCTCGATTTACTAAATTGTGCGCACAATTTACTATTTTGTTCTCTCGATTTACTAAATTGTGCGCACAATTTACTATTTTGTTCTCTCGATTTACTAAATCATGTGCACAATTTACTATTTTGCTCCCTCGATTTACTAAATCGTGCACACAATTTACTATTTTGTTCCCTCGATTTACTAAATTGTGCACACAATTTACTATTTTGTTCTCTCGATTTGCTAAATTGTGCGCACAATTTACTATTTTGTTCCCTCGATTTACTAAATTGTGCGCACAATTTACTATTTTGTTCTCTCGATTTACTAAATTGTGCGCACAGTTTACTATTTTGTTCTCTCGATTTACTAAATTGTGCGCACAATTTACTATTTTGTTCTCTCGATTTACTAAATCATGTGCACAATTTACTATTTTGCTCCCTCGATTTACTAAATCGTGCACACAATTTACTATTTTGTTCCCTCGATTTACTAAATCGTGCACACAATTTACTATTTTGTTTCCTCAATTTACTAAATCGTGCACACAATTTACTATTTTGTTCCCTCGATTTACTAAATCGTGCACACAATTTACTATTTTGTTCCCTCGATTTACTAAATTGTGCACAATTTACTATTTTGTTCCCTCTATTTACTAAATTGTGCACACAATTTACTATTTGTTTGTACTAAAATGCTGTTTTTCTCTGCTCGCTTCACCACTCACCTATGGAGCCCCGCACATAACATGCAAGAAAAAAAAGTAAATCGTGAGCACAATTTACTATTTTGTTCCCTCAATTTACTAAATTGTACACAAGATTTACTATTTCATTTCCTCGATTTATAAATCATGCACATGATTTATAAATTGAGGGAACAAAATAGTAAATCATGCACACGATTTAGCAAATCGAGGGAACGAAATAGTAAATTCACTTTGTGAATATTCTTAGAGAATTTTGATGGCATGAGTCTGAACCAATAAAATGTGATTTTCAAACTCATGCTGATGTAAACAAATCGATCTTACTCGCGCTGACTGACAGATCCGAAGCGCACACACAAAGACGCCTCAGACAGCGCACAATCCCAATATCACATATAAATAGAGTACTTCAAAATATTGAAGTAAAATACTGAAAAAAGTTGAACATATACAGTATCTCACAGAAGTGATTACACCCCTCACATTTTTGTAAATATTTTATTATATCTTTTGGTGTGACAACACTGAAGAAATGACACTTTGCTACAATGTAAAGTAGTGAGTGTACAGCTTGTATAACAGTGTAAACACACAGCCATTAATGTCTAAACCGCTGGCCACAAAAGTGAGTACACCCCTAAGTGAAAATGTCCAAATTGGGCCCAAAGTGTCAATATTTTGTGTGGCCACCATTATTTTCCAGCACTGCCTTAACCCTCTTGGTCATGGAGTTCACCAGAGCTTCACAGGTTGCCACTGGAGTCCTCTTCCACTCCTCCATGACGACATCACGGAGCTGGTGGATGTTAGAGACCTTGCGCTCCTCCACCTTCTATTTGAGGATGCCCCACAGATGCTCAATAGGGTTTAGGTCTGGAGACATGCTTGGCCAGTCCATCACCTTTACCCTCAGCTTCTTTAGCAAGGCAGTGGTCGTCTTGGAGGTGTGTTTGGGGTCATTATCATGTTGGAATCCTGCCCTGCGGCCCAGTCTCTGAAGGGAGGGGATCATGCTCTGCTCATTCATGGTTCCCTCAATGAACTGTAGCTCTCCAGTGCCGGCAGCACTCATGCAGCCCCAGACCATGACACTCCCACCACCATGCTTGACTGTAGGCAAGACACACTTGTCTTTGTACTCCTCACCTGGTTGCCGCCACACACGCTTGACACCATCTGAACCAAATAAGTTTATCTTGGTCTCATCAGACCACAGGACATGGTTCCAGTAATGTCCTTAGTCTGTGTGTCTTCAGCAAACTGTTTGCGGGCTTTCTTGTGCATCATCTTTAGAAGAGGCTTCCTTATGGGACTTTTGTGGCCAGCGGTTTACACATTAATGGCTGTGTGTTGAGTTATTTTGAGGGGACAGAAAATTTACACTGTTATACAAGCTGTACACTCACTACTTTACATTGTAGCAAAGTGTCATTTCTTCAGTGTTGTCACATGAAAAGATATAATAAAAATATTTACAAAAATGTGAGAGGTGTACTCACTTCTGTGAGATACTGTATATATTTTCCTATAGATATTTGATACTTAGATATATGAAAGTGTTGATGAACTGAGATGGAGTAAAAGAGCTGTCTGTGTATCCTTTATCCTCTGGTAAATTTGATTTAGTCCTTCTTCTGTGTTTACTTGAAATTCTCCATCTTTTTATCTTTTCTCCAAATTCTATGTATTTTTATATCTATGTGAATGTGTTCAGGTTGAATTGTTAGATGATGCATTAATCTTCATACCGCAGATGGCAGAATATGTTTAGAGTTGTTTTAACGTTTGTTGGGTTACTACCTGAGATCATAAGTGAGGGGGTCAGAGGTCATGGCAGCTGTGTGCTATTATAGGTAGGTGTGAACGGCGCTAACGTGCTCATGTAGGGTCAAACCGTTCCTTGAGCAACTCGGACATATTTAATTTGACACTCACTTCGGGTTTCTTTGTGATCGCATGGGGATGTTAACTGCTCAGATGTTTCCAGCGTGTCTTCACACACTCCACCGAGAGACCACACACACTTGTGTAACTCAAGCCCACAGTAATGTCCTCACACTACAGCTCACACCTGTTTTTGGCTTCCAGACTGAAGTCATGAAGGAGTGACTCAGGCTGGTGGAGACGTGCATGATGTGCCTCTCAAACACACTTATGTATATATATATATATATATATATATATATATATATATATATATATATTCACAGCCCACAGTATGTGTTTGTACTATATATCTTCATTTTGCTTTGGATATATTTTCAGGATGGCCTTGGCTTACTCACGTAATTGCTTGCTAAAAATGGAGCAACTTACGAGGTGTAGCTTTACACTTCACAGTTTACTGTAATCTTAATCTTTAATTGAGGAGTAACCTGAATCATCCCCCAATTGTGTGTGTGTGGGTGTGTTTGTTTGTTTGTGTCTGAGATTTTTATCCAAATTGCACCAAAACTGCACTCCTCTCCTTCAGAGCATAAACATGTGTTCCGTTTCACTGAATCAAAAATAAAAGCATAACTTGTGATATGTTGTGTTTAGGATGTGGGTGTGCCCAACAGGCTTCATAACTAGCAGAATTTGCTTGATTTCCAGCTCTAACTATTCTAACCCAGGCTGTATCATCATGGAAATTCATGCTGGTCTTTTCAACAGGGGCAGACATTACTCACTGCTGAAGCCTTCTCTGCAGTGACATTAGCAATACACGGGATGTTTTATCAGAAAGACACTTCATTAGAGTGAGTAAGAGTCTGGAGCTCCTCGGGTAGTCATTATGTGAGGAATCGTCAGGTTTCTAGGAAAAGCTGAGAAAAAAAATCACATTGACTGGTTGTTAGATTTGCTTTCATTTTCATTTTCATTTCATTTTACATGCTCAACTTTCTTTGGTGTGTAATGTTGCTGTTTGAGCATGAAAAAGGTCTGCAAAGTTACAAAGAACAAAGTCGCTCCAAAGGGCATATGAAAATAAAGGGGTGGGGCCAAACTCTAGGTTATGATAAGGGCCGTGACAGTTACGAAACACACTCTAAGCGGTTGACCAATCACAACCAGGGGCGTTTCCTCCGAGTAGGCAAGGGAGGCAGTGCCTCCTCAAAAAAAAAAAAATAGGATGAAAAAATAATCCATATTACATATAAAACAACACAAATATTACAAATTATGACATTAAAAAGAGCGCAAGTCACGCGTATTTCTTAAGGAACACTGCCCAACAGCGACACCCGCAGGTAAAGTTACACAGAGGAGTCATGCCTCCCTTTCGTCTCATAGAAAACCATTTAAAATCATCAGACCCCCGGCGTTTGGTGGGTTTTGTGGGGGGTAATTGAGAATGAATGGGGGAAAGTCACGTAAGAGGAGGCAATGTCTCCATCGCGCTATGATTGGATGTAATTGGTTGTGATTGGATATGATTGGCTTGTGCGATAAATCCCGCCTCTTGTTGACGTGCGTGTTCCGCGCGTGGGTTTGACTGGACAAATGATGGCGTCAATGGGAAGAATAATTGAAAAGTAAGTAAACAGATCACCGAGTTAGATATCACTGCTTTATGTCACGTCAAAATCAAACTTGAAATGGACTGAAAGCATGAAGACTGCTGGTTTTTTTTTTTAGTGCAATCAGCTTGGTGAAATTAAAAATACAATTCATGTCTGTGACAGACGGTGTTAATGGAGCATGACTGATGATCCAAAATTTCCTAGGTTGACAATTAAAAAGAAAAACCGCAATACACAAAATATATTGTTTAAATTATTATTGCCTCTAGTTATTATTTTTGAATGAATGTAGAAATGCTTTAAACACTAACTTGATGAGGCTGACTTGGTTCTGATAAATAGAACATTACATTGTTAATATAAAATTGCAAAATAGAATTGTATTTTGTTTCTTTTTTTCTTTTTTGATGTACTGTAATGTTCATTTAACAAGGAAGATGTGTCAACTTTAAGAGTAATGCACATGAATTTACATTGATTCATAAAAAAAAATACGCCTCCTCATTTCAGAACACCACTGCACGCCACTGATCACAACACACTGGTCCAGCTGACCAATCAGAGCACACTGTGCTTTTCGGAAGGAGGGGCTTCATAGAGACCAAAAGGCAAAAGCCTAGTTTCCCAAAAGCCTTGTTAGACAACTATGGGCGCAAGTTCCATTGAACTCTGTTGGTAACAGTGGAACTTGTGACTGTAGTTGCTTTTGGGAAGTGTTATTGACAGACTGGGATGAGAGGAGCTGCAACAATATCAGATATGTGAAAAATAATGTGTTTTTTGAACATTTAAGCACGAAAACCTATTCTAGTAGAGCCAAAAACAAAATCAAGACTTTGTAAAAAGGCATAAAATTAGTTCACTTCAGAATTAAAATTTCCTGATAATTTAATCACCCCCATGTTATCCAAGATGTTTATGTCTTTCTTTAAGGTTTTTGAGGAAAACATTCCAGGATTTTTCTCCATATAGTGGACTTCACCAGGTTTCAATGGGTTGAAGGTCCAAAAGTTTCAGTGCAGCTTCAAAGGTCTCTACATGATCCCAGACGAGGAATAAGAGTCTTATCAGCAGCCACATCACCCTGTAGCCCAAGATCGGTTGCCCACTGAAGCTAAGCAGGGCTGAGCCTGGTTAGTACCTGGATGGGAGACCTCCTGGGAAAACCAGGTAGCTGCTGGAAGAGGTGTTGGTAAGGCCAGCAGGGGGTGCTCACCCTGTGGTCTGTGTGGGTCCTAACGCCCCAGTATAGTGATGGGGACACTGTACTGTAACAAGCACCGTCCTTCGGATGAGACGTTAAACCGAGGTCCTGACTCTCTGTGGTCATTAAAAATCCCATGGCACTTCTCGTAAAGAGTAGGGGTGTAACCCCGGTGTCCTGGCCAAATTCCCTCCATAGGCCCTTACCAATCACGGCCTCCTAATAATCCCCATCCATTGAATTGGCTCTTTCACTCTCTCTCCTCTCCACATACAGCTGGTGTGTGGTGAGCGCACTGGTGCCGTTGTACTGTGGCTGCCGTCGCATCATCCAAGTGGATGCTGCACACTGGTGGTGGATGAGGAGAGACCCCTGATATGATTGTAAAGCGCTTTGGGTGTACAGTAGTACATATGAAAGCGCTATATAAATGCCTCATTCATTCATTCATTCATCTAGAGCAAGGGCCCACAAAATACAGATGCCAGTGACTCGTGGCCCCTACTATCTTTGGAGGTGGTTAAAGTATACAAACGTTGTGCGCAATGGCGCACACACACTAACACCTGTTTCACACATAGGCCTACTCTTGTTTGCAGTGCGCCCATATTAACGGTTCGAGCGTTCACACTGCACACGGATGCAGTCCGGCAGTGCGTTCCAGGAGCCCTACGTCTGCAGCAGTGCAGCAATCATTTACGCAGTCTATTTTTCCTGCGCTGCACCGCGCTGAATTAAAACGATAGTGCTCTGTTCGCATTAAAATAAACATGTATTGATGTGAACAACTAGTAATTTCAGCACAGATGCATATAATTTAAAGTCTCTGTTACACAGTCAACACTTTTTTTGCCTCGGGTAAAGCAAGGAAAATGGCACCTTACCTGGCATTTAGGTGAACAAGGAGACATAAAGATAGCACTCGTCTCTTCGTGAAGGTGGAAAAACAAAGTTCTTTATGACCTGAGGGATTTCTTGTAAAAAGATTTAAAAGGAAAGAAAAAACGAGAGTCGCCTGTTTTTGTCCATTTTAAGTTTTAATTTAAAGTGTTTGTGATTTTCACATAAAGCTTATGTTTAAATGTTTTGCCGCTTGCATGAGCAACATAATAAATCAAAAGTATTACTTTAAATAAACATAAAGTAATAAATTGAATAAAACGTTTAAATATTGTGCGTTTAAAGGTGACATCTATGAAATACAATGTATACAATGAGAATCGCAATGCTGACAAGCCATGTTCAGTAACAACTTTTGGATTTGAAATAAAAATAAGTAAATGTTGCGTTTTTGATAAACAGCCACGGATCAGTTGCGCACTGCAAACGCGGCAGATGTGAAAACACAATAGCGTGTGCTGCTCTGCATATGAACTGCAAAGGCACGACGGTGCTTCTCCACTCTCCTCCCTGCGTTTGTTACGGCTGGTGGTGTAAAGATGAGGCAGATCACGGATTTCCACAAACATACAATACTTTAATATAAACAAAGGCAGAGTACACCATACAAGCTCTAACATAAACAGAGAACGGACAAGGAGTGCAGGGAGTGAGTGCAATATATGGGAGTGCTGACAATAGAGTCCAGGTGCAGGTGATCCGTGATGATGGGGAGCAGACGAGGGAAGTGAGTGCAGGTGTGGAGAACAGGAGGATCATGGGAAATAGAGTCCAGGGAAACACGGGATCTGTGACATTACCCCCCCCTCCCGGTAGGCGCGTCCTCGCGCCGTAGATGTAACAACCGGGAGGGGGGCGGGCGCCCTGGAGACCTCAAGCTGGTGCAGGGGGAGGAGCAGACTTGAGTGGAGGTCTCCAGGGCAGGTTCAAAAGCCATGGCGGGTCAGGGGCTGAAGGCAGCCATGGCGGGTCAGGGGCTGAAGGCAGCCATGGCGGGTCAGGGGCTGAAGGCAGCCATGGCGGGTCAGGGGCAGCGGGCAGACATGGCGGGACAGGTGCAGCGGGCAGCCATGGTGGGTCAGGTGCAGCGGGCAGCCATGGCGGGTCAGGGACCGAAGGCTTCATGCCGTCGTGCCCAGGCGGCGCTGAAGGACCGGCGGGAGATGGCGGAACCAGCGGCTCCGCCGACCGAAGCGCAGCCGGGGCTCCAGAAGCCCGCAGTTGAACAAGGATGACAGACAACAAAGTGAGTACCGGAGGGAGTGAGGAGGCCAACAGAAACCGATGGACGGAGTGACGGAGCGGAGATGGAGGAGTGCAGTCCAGAGGTGATGGCAGGCTGACGAGGGAACAAGGTATGAACGGGGGCAGGATGGAGACTTGTGAGGCTGGAGGACTGATGGGCAACGGTGGAGCAGAGGGAGGTTGGAGCCAGGGTGACGGTAATCGCCCAGAGGTCCGAGGTGGAGATCTGGGCGAGGGGGCTTGAGGTGGAGGTGCAGTGAAGACACAAATGGACGGAGGTGGGAGAGGGAGGCAGGGAGGGAAAACAGTCTTAGGGCTGTATGTTACAACAAAGTTCATAATAGGAGCAGCTGGCTCGGCGGCGGCTGGAGCGGCTGGCTCGGCGGCAGCTGGAGCTGAGGGCTCGGCGGCGGCTGGAGCTGAGGGCTCGGCGGCGGAGACTGGCGCTGCTTGCTCGGCGGCGGAGACTGGCGCTGCTTGCTCGGCGGCGGAGACTGGCGCTGCTTGCTCGGCGGCGGAGACTGGAGATACGGGCTCAGACCAAAAGTCAATTAACCAGACCGCATCATCTGGCGGTTTGCACAGGGTTGGAGCGGTAGGCTCGGAAAGGGCTGGAGCGGGCTCTGGAGATACTGGAGCGGGCTCTGGAGATACTGGAGCGGGCTCTGGAGACACTGGAGCGGGCTCTGGGGATGCTGGAGCGGGCTCTGGAGATACTGGAGCGGGCTCTGGAGACACTGGAGCGGGCTCTGGGGATACTGGAGCGGGCTCTGGAGATACTGGAGCGGGCTCTGGAGATACTGGAGCGGCTTGCTTCCTCCTCCTCCGCTTTCGGGACCCAGTTGAGGAGTGTGGGTTCCGTGTGGGGCAGGTAGGGCGTTTGCTGGAGGGGTATGCGGAGGAAGACGGTGGCTGACTGACTGGCCCGGCCAACCATGTTTCTGGATGGACTAGAGACAGACACCCATCCTGAACCCAATCAACAACAAATTTGGAGTTGTTTAACCAAAAAATGGAATTTATGGTTTCGCTTAAGGAGAAACGATAATCGGGTTCACCAAAACGGATGGTGTCATCATCTAGTCCATCCAGAAACAGGGAGATCAAACGTGCTTCAGGCCAGTCGGACAAAAAAGCGAGCTCAACGAACTCCTCCACATACCTTTCCAGCAAACGACCCACCTGTAGAAGCCCGATGAGGCGTTCGCCAGCAGTCAGAGGAGTGCTAGGTGAGGGAGAAGTTGGAGCCTGGGAGCCGATGAAAGTCTCCATTTTCCTTGTGGAAATCCAGAAGTTTTTTGGTCCGTTCTTCTGTTACGGCTGGTGGTGTAAAGATGAGGCAGATCACGGATTTCCACAAACATACAATACTTTAATATAAACAAAGGCAGAGTACACCATACAAGCGCTAACATAAACAGAGAACGGACAAGGAGTGCAGGGAGTGAGTGCAATATATGGGAGTGCTGACAATAGAGTCCAGGTTCAGGTGATCCGTGATGATGGGGAGCAGACGAGGGAAGTGAGTGCAGGTGTGGAGAACAGGAGGATCATGGGAAATAGAGTCCAGGGAAACACGGGATCTGTGACAGCGTTGTCTTTGGTCGATATTAACCAACGTTCCATTTCGACAAAAATAATATCCAAAGCCTAAAGAATTACCTACATGCTTGTTTAACATGGTGCTGTAAATTGTCATAATCACCTCAGGAGTCACGGTCGAGGGGAAGGAAAATCGAAAGGTTGATAGCTTTTTTTTCATTTGCATGGTTTTTGTTTTTAATTTAACTAATATTTTTTGTATTTTGTTACAATTATTGATAAAATGTGCCATTTCTAATCATTTAAAAAAAAAAAATGTTTTTTTTGATTTCTGGAAATCATCTCACGACCCCTCCCTCGATGTCTCACGACCCTCCGGTGGGTCCCGACCCCCACTTTGGGAACCACTGATCTAGAGAAACAATCTGTCATTTTCTAAAAAAAATTAAATTTAAATACTTTTTAACCACAAATGCTCGTCTTGCACTGCTCTGTGATGCGCCACACATTACGGAATCACGGTGGAAAGTTCACGCGTGACGTAGGCGGAAGTACTGATCCAGTGTCTACAAAGCAAACGTGCAAAGACTAAGCCAAACGGCCTTTACAAAAAAAGGTAAAACAAGGATGTTAGACGATTTTGAAGTTGAAGGAGAAAATGAGATGGAGTTTTTCATTCTACCGCGGTACTTCCGTGACCTTTCCAACGTATCGTGGCGCATTGCAGAGCAGCGCATTTGTGGTTAAAAAGTGTTTTCCTCAAAAACTTTAATTTCTTTTCGACTGAAAAAAGAAAGACATAAACATCTTGGATGACATGGGGGTGAGTAAATTATCAGGACATTTTAATTCTGAGCTGAACTAATCCTTTAATGAGTTTTTGGACATGACTTGCAAAGCACAGGAGGAAAAACAGGATGTTTGGCTTCATCAGTTGTCTGACATGAATCGCTCAAACCTGTTGACACACACCATGATGTCACACAACTATTCAACAAAACTTTTTTCTTTAGAGCATCTTTCTTTGAAAGTTTCAGTTAGGATAGTGAGGGAGGAGTTGTGCAAGAGTAAACAAAGACTGAAAGAAAGCAAAGGCATTTGTGAATGAAACATGGGCTGTGTTTGGAATGTAATTTTAGCATACTGCACAGTGCCTACTATTGTTTAAAAGTAGTGAAATGCAGTATGATGAACATTTTCAGTAGTATGGCACATGACATATGTTGCATATTTAATACAGCAAGTAAAGTAGCATCCTGTTATCATCTCACAGATAAAGTTTATTTGGCTTTTTTGTGCAATTTTGTGTACAAATGTGTAATTTTTTTGGCAGTCTGATTCAGAGAGATGTTAATATCGTCATTGATATTGTATCCGGTTTCTTTGTGAGACTGGAAATGGAAGGTGAAGTCAAACACATTGCATGGTTGGGCTACAGTAATTCATGGGCTTCAGTAGTGCATTCTGGGATGCTGTCTTACTGTTCACTGCATTCTGCTCAGTATATACAGTATACCCCCTACTATGGCTTAAAAATAGTATCTGACCAAAAAAATTATGGTTGGTGTCATTGGATCTTTCGTCACACAGGAATTGGAAGGTTTGTATTGCATTGCATGAAACAGTATTCCACACACTATGGGCCTTATTTTAACGATCTCAGCGCATGGTCTGAAGTGCACGGCGCAAGTGCACTTAGGGTGTGTCCGAATCCACTTTTGCTAGTTTGACTAGCATGGCGAATTCACTATTTACATGGCAGGATTTGCAAGCGGAAAAACTGAACGCTTCTCTAGCGAGGAAATGCGTGCTTTAACCTCGCGCATGAGCAGACCATCTACGGGACAAGCCGGATTCCACCAAAGCAATTTAAACTTGATGTGCACTATAATAATCTTCTATCATTTTATTTTTAATATTTGGCATGTTTGTGTGCTGCTGCACATCCCTGTGTGTGTAATAATCAGAGTGTACGGGTGTTGTGCACCTGCATATAGGCGCATATTACTAATGCGCTATTCAAATAACAAAACAAATACTGCGCCATTGACTTTAGACCAGGTTTCAGTTGGTCAATTGTGCAGTCTATTTCAGTTGCCTTAAAATAGCAACACGCCAACAATGCACCTGAACACATCTCGTTTTCAGATCAGCACGCCCATGGGCGCACAAATGTGCGCAAATGCATTTGCTATTTAAACAACATGGTGCAGGACGTGAAAGTGATAACTGCGTCAGGCTGAAACTAGCAAAAAAATGCGCCTGGCACCGCATTGCGCCGGGTGTAAGATAGGGCCCAATGGCTGCATCCGAAATCACATTCTACTACTATATAGTAGGCAAACAATTTGAAAAGAGTTGAATGTCCAAATTCACAGTATATATAAAACAGTAGGCAAAATATACCTGGATGATCTACCACTTCCGGCAAGATCCTGAAGTGTGCGTATGATGGATACTTTACTATCCCATGAGGCCATAGGACAGGATTTGTGAATGCCAGTGAAGCAATGCAAATGGCCCTTTAGGTCACATGACAATGACAACATGATGAATGTAGTACATCCTGATTGCATTCATACTACACACATTTATACTATATAGAATAGGACTATATATTCACACTATATAGAAAATTTTATTTTTCATACTATATTTTAATGGCCACAAAGTTATTACTACCTACTCAGAAAGTATACGATTTCAGATTTCAGATGCACTTTGCTTTTGCCAAATGTAGTAGTAATGCAATACACTCTCTTGACCTTTGTTGAATGAATCAGACATTTTTTTTTTTTTTCACTACCCATTAATTGATCAAATATTTTTTCCTAAAAATAAATGAATTTATTTTTTATACTTTTTAATATTTGGGTCAATGACATGACATGCACATTTTTTTTTTTTTTTTGTCCAAGTGCATTATTTCCTTTTAAAATAATTTGATAAATTCATGACATACAGTACATCACTTTATTCTATAAATCCTATTTAGTTTGAATTAATTTTCAGTACATTTAAATAATACATATTATTTTATGTTTTGTTATCTTAAACCCCAAAAATGTCAGGTGGTGCAATTGTCCGAACAAATGAACAGACTAATAAAACAATTTAAAATGGTGTCTTAATAATAAAACAATAAAAACTAAAGAGTATTTTAGGTTTATTTTAGGTTTGAAACCTTTCATATAAACAAATTTCATAAATTCCAAAAAACTTTTGTCCAGCAATTTGAACGTCAGGGTGGCGCAACTGCAAACATGGCTCTTTTCTTATGAATTGACAAGGTTACAACAGAAAACATGATAATGCATCATCCAGAGGACCCCAACTGATCCTTGTGAGAGAGTAAAAAAGTTTGTAGATCTCTCTCAAATACTGTTAAAAACCGCTAATTTCAAGTACTGTATGAGTAGGTTGGTTCACTTTCCATGTCAGGTGGTACAACTACAGTATACACATACAACTATTTGTTTGTACCTCCTGACATAAAAACAGTCAAAAAAATCTATTTAAACACATTGTTTAAATTGAAATGGTATTTAACACCTGAACATTGTTCATGACTCAAAAATATGCATTACATCCGTTTTGAAAAGATTTTTAAAAAACACCTTTTTTGAAGCTTTATTTGTCAATGACCCATTTAACATTTTTATTTCACTTATGCAGTAAGCCTGGAGCTAGTATTTCTCTTCAAACATCGCTTCTGAATGTATACTGCATTTGCAGCTTTCAAAAATAGTAGGTAGTATGCTAAACAGCGTAAGAGGCGTGTCAGACACGTTCAGGTGTTTTGAGTGGATAATTAGATTGATGTCTTGTGTGTCTTTAAGAGGCGGTGCTTATCAGGGCCTGCTGGTATTTCCCAGTCAGGAAGGAGGGGGTGTGGCTGGCGCTGGCTTTTGGAATGAAGTTTAGAGCAGAGAGAGAGAGAGAGAGAGAGAGAGAGAGAGAGAAACCACGGCACTGCTGCACACACTCATCCACACAAACAGAGGTGCACATCCTCTACCGGCTTAGAGAGAACAAGACAGAGGAGAGGACCTGTGATTGACCCAGCAATGGCCATGTACGAACCCCTCAGCCTGCCACCCAACGCAGATGAACAGGACTTTATTCAAGCGTATGAGAACGTCCGAGAGAAATATAAAGGTATGTGTGTGTGTGTTTGCTGGAGCCACGTGCAGTCGGGCTTCAGCTGCTGGTGCCGAGTGCTTATTGATCCGCACACATGCTGTCTGTCAGTCTGTCTCTTGAGTTTGGCAAAGTTCAGAGTGGGTTTGCAGGAGGCATGTGACACTGCAGCAAGTGTTTCTCTGACAGACAGAGAGGTGTTTTCTAACTTAAGGGCTCTTCATTTTTACACTGGGTCTAATTTAAATGCTCATGTTTAATTCATCAAGCTGTGAGCCACAGGAACGGCCCACGCATGTTCTGGTACTTGATGCTGTCGGGATGTTGTCTTTCAGCGTGGGTCACTTGAGTTCACGTGGACCAGGCTGTGCGATTTTTCTCACACAATGTAGTTTTAATTTCTATTTTTATTTATTAACTGATGGTGGATAGAATAAAGAAAAAAAAAAAACCTTGCCTTTTATTATCTCATGTCAGGTTGTGATATCTACTTTTCTGGGAGGATTGACTCTCAGTTTCATCATCTCTGTTTTTAATAATTTTTCTATCACCTCTACTGTTTCTTTGCTCTGACTTTGAGATGATTACACTACTGTTGAAGAGTTTGTGTTTGGTACATTTTATGATTTAGAAAGATGTCTCTTCTGCTTACCAAGGCTGCGTTTATTTGATCAAAAATACATTAAAACGGTAACTGTTTTGTATTTAAATATATATAAAATGTAATTTATTCCTGTGATCAAAGCTGAATTTTCAGCGTCATGTCATCAGTGTCACATGATCACTCATGAAATCATTCTAATATGCTGATTTGGTGCTCAAGCATCTGATTATCAGTGTTGTAAAGAACCACATTTCTTAAGACAAATTGTTTTTTTTTCTGTCCTTCTGTCCTCCAACTGCTCGTGTTTCTTTCTCTTTTCTCTGTTCTGATCTGAATGTGGCGAAGACATAATGTTGATGCTTCCTCTATAAATATCGCCCCACTTTTGTTCCTGTGTTGCGAGTGAGACAGAGGTCTGTGCTGAATCACTGTCTCGTTGTCCGTGTGCTGGGCCGCGTGTGTGTTTGGGACATGTAAATTGGGAGTTTACCGAAGCGGCATTCTTTTCCTGCTCCCCTTTCTCTTTTCCTCTGCCAGCGAATCTATCGGATCTCCTTATTAAGGCACGTCAGACGGGATGTTATTCACATGTCATCACTCTCTCTCTCATGCTCTATTCTTCATCATACAAGTATTGCAAATATCCTCTTCCTTCTCTGTAGTTTTATCTTGTTTTCTAGTAATATATACAGTACAGTCCAAAAGTTTGGAACCACTAAGATTTTTAATGTTTTTAAAAGAAGTTTCGTCTGCTCACCAAGGCTACATTTATTTAATTAAAAATACAGTAAAAAACAGTAATATTGTGAAATATTATTACAATTTAAAATAACTGTGTACTATTTAAATATATTTGACAAAGTAATTTATTCCTGTGATGCAAAGCTGAATTTTCAGCATCGTTACTCCAGTCTTCAGTGTCACATGATCCTTCAGAAATCATTCTAATATGCTGATCTGCTGCTCAATAAACATTTATGATTATTTTCAATGTTGAAAACAGTTGTGTCCTTTTTTTTTCAGGATTCCTTGATGAATAGAAAGTTCAAAAGAACAGCATTTATCTGAAATACAAAGCTTCTGTAGCATTATACACTACTGTTCAAAAGTTTGGGGTCAGTAAGAATTTTAATTTTTATTTTTTTGAAAAGAAATTAAAGAAATGAATACTTTTATTCAGCAAGGATGCATTAAATCAATCAAAATGGCAGTAAAGACATTTATAATGTTACAAAAGATTAGATTTCAGATAAACACTGTTCTTTTGAACTTTCTATTCATCAAATAATCCTGAAAAAAAATATTGTACACAAATATTTTGTACAATTGTACACATTAAATGTTTCTTGAGCAGCAGATCAGCATATTAGAATGATTTCTGAAGGATCATGTGACACTGAAGACTGGAGTAACGATGCTGAAAATTCAGCTTTGCATCACAGGAATAAATTACTTTGTGAAATATATTCAAATAGTACACAGTTATTTTAAATTGTAATAATATTTCACAATATTACTGTTTTTACTGTATTTTTAATTAAATAAATGTAGCCTTGGTGAGCAGACAAAACTTCTTTTAAAAACATTAAAAATCTTAGTGGTTCCAAACTTTTGGACTGTACTGTATGTATACAACAATAACAAGTTTATTTTATTATATTTTTTTTTTTGACTTTTCACCGAATTTTTTACCCCACATATCTTTTATTATTGATAACTCAAATCAATTTTTTTTTCAAAACAATACTTAATATCTTATATCATTTTGCTTCTCAAGTAAATGGATCTGAGCTTTTATACATAATCTTTTTTGTAATCTATCGTAATCTTTTTTGTTTTTGTGGATCTAGAAAATACAATGTAACACAGTCAATGTGCATGAATGTAGGTATTTTTGTTTTTTAACAAACAGCTGTTGCTTTAAGAAAATGACTTACGATGAGTGATAGTGGCCTTGTTGCTTGCAGTTGTTTTTTGTTTTGTTCCTCCTCTGATTGGTCTACAGATTTCCAGCCAATGGCAGTATTGTAGTAAGAGCATGAGCTAATAACACTGAGCAAACAGTCACAGCTCTCAAACAGAGCACACAATCCCATCCCTACTCTTCTTTTTTTTACAGTGACCTCTCTGTATAGACAGAAAAGAGATTTATGAGTTACTATATTTCACTTTTCCTTTCATGGGCATAAATAATAAGTGTGCCATTAAGAATTATGACAAATTGATTGTCATGAAATCTAATTTGCATGAGGAGTGGAACCACATTTACAACTAAAGGCTTCAGACGTCACTGATGCCCACGGACCATTGGCTGAACGTCTGGTGCATAAGAAACACAAAATTGGAAACACTTCAGGAGTTTCAAAAGTCATCATCTGACCCCATCTTCTACAGGATTTCCAGGAGACGTTTGTGTCTGCTTGGAAATAAAGCCGCTGTGATGCCAAACCCCCTCATGGAAGAAGAACGCCATTTTGTTTACAACTGTGACAATGAGTGTGTTACGAATGCGCAGGCATGAGACAGCGTGATAATCCGAATGCAAGCACCAACGTTTAATAACAAAAAGGTAATCCATAAACAGGAGTAATCCACAGACAGCAGACGAGAGCAACGGCAAGAACACACTCACAAGAGCAACGACCAACAAACAACAACTGAAGCGTAAAGGTTTAAATAGACATTAACAATGGGCTGATAAGGGACAGGTGTTGGTGATATGATGTCATGGTAACTAATGAGGGTAACTATAACGACACACAAGGTACAAGGCAAAACAGGAACCAAAACACAGGAAGTAAAGATTGAAACAAAGAAAACCAAGCTTACACTTCAACATAAAAGTCCTGCAAAACACAAGAGAACACAGGGATCTTGGCAGAGAGCTTATCAGGATTGACTAAATGCTGGATTTTCAAAATTATGTGAAGTACACAGCTCCATTGTTGCAGTAAACTTGCACAATGTTCTTGAATTAATAATTGATTAGATGCACACCGGTCTGTTATCGTAGGGACATTGACTTTACATTTTAAACATGACGCGGAACAAAACAAACTGTGATTGGTTGCGTTACATGTCAGTCAGACGGCCTCTTGGGCAGTCCTTGGCCAATGAAAGCTGCGATAGAGTCCAGACCTTATGCAGTCAGTCTAAAGGTCTGGCTATATGAGACTATGCTTCTCCTAGCAATGAAGCATGTGTTTCTGTGTGAGTTTGTTGTGTTCAGAACGATTTAAAGTCATTTAGTGTATGATGCCCAGTTTTTCTCTGTTCAGATTTTAAAAGTCATGTATTCTGGCCTTAAAGGGGACCTATTATGCCCCCTTTCACAAGATGTAATATAAGTCTCTGGTGTCTCCAGAATGTGTCTGTGAAGTTTCAGCTCAAAATACCCCACAGATCATTTATTATAGCTTGACAAATTTGCCTCTATTTGGGTGCGAGCAAAAACACATTGTTTTTGTGTGTGTCCCTTTAAATGCAAATGAGCTGCTGCTCCCGGCCGCTTTCCAGAAGAGGGCGGAGCTTTAACAGCTCAACAACAACAAAGCTGGAGAATCTCACGCAGCCAAAATGAGGATTGTCAGTAACGGTGTTCAGCCTTACATTGTTCAAACCGGAGTCGACACTGATGGAGAGACTCAGGAAGAAGTTACAACTTTTAGAATGAAACTGGACGTTTCTGAATGATCATTGGATAAATTTATGTAGTTGCTGTTGAGTTGATTCAACTCATCGACTAGCATGTGCCGTCATGTTCATCTTTTGTGGATTGGTTGGTAGATACACCGGGACACTTAAACATGGAAAAACTCAGATTTTCATGATATATATCCCCTTTAAATGGTAATTAGATTCATATTTTGTATGTATGTGATGAACTTGCAGTAGTTCACTCCAATATTTTACTGTACGTTGCTTCATAAAAGCATATATTGCCAAAGGTTGTGTTGATAAATAATTGAATATTCAGCACGTTTTCTGCTGAGTTCAGTAAGTGCTCGGCACAGAAACTCTACTTGGACTGACGCTTCTGTTACGCTGCTGTCGATATGGCCAAAATAAATGTGCTCCGCTGCGGTGTGAATCAGGCCTTCAGTAACGGTGTGACACCCTGGCGTTTGGATCCCGTAAGTGTTCACATGGGTCAGTGTGCTACTGTTCTGCTGATGTCTGACTGTGGAAAGTATTCGCTCTGTAAACCGCCTGTAACTCATCTGTGACCTTGTGGAAAGAGTCCGCAGTCTCTCTCATGAGGCTCATTCTGGTTTGATGGTACGTCACACCCAGCCCAGTATTTCATTATGGCTTATGGTGCATGAATTGCACAAGCACTTCCTGTGTTTAGGAAGAACTGTTGCCATGGAACCATACCATAATGTTTGAGAGAGTTTCTTATGAAAGATAATACCGATGGAGAGACTTCTATGATGTCTATCATCACAAAAATGTTGACTATGTTTGTTTCCTTAAATGACTGAAACTGATAGTAAAGTAAGAAGTCTTGTTTATTGAACCATGTTCTTTGATAACTTGACAACAACTTGACTGAAATTACACTATTGTTCAAAGGTTTGGGGTCAGTAAGATACTTTTATTCAGCAAGGAGTCTTTTATAATGTTACAAAGACTCCTGAATTTTTTTTTCATTGTTTCCACAAAAATATGAAGCAGCACAACTATTTAACATTGATAACAATAAGAAATATTTCTTGAGCAGCAAATCAGCATATCAGAATGATTTCTGAAGACTGGAGTAATGATGCTGAAAATTCAGCTTTGATCACAGGAATAAATTACATTTTACAATATATTCACATAGAAAACAGTTATTTTAAATTGTAATAATATTTCACAATATTACTATATTTTTTGTCAAATTTATGTAGCCTTGGTGAACATTAGAGACTGACTCCAAACTTTTTAACTGTATGTCATGTTTCTCAATATTTAATATTTTGTAATCTAAAGGTGTATACTGTATGTATAAATGCTTGAAATTAGTTTTGTAGAAAAAAATGTCCATGTAAATTTATTTATTAAAAAACACTAAATAAATAAATGAATAATGAGTTTTAAGTCATATATGAATTATTTTTTTTTATCAATAGTTCTGGACAAAAAAAGAGCATCATGTCATTGACCTTTATGATGGTAAGGCTAAAAAAAAAAGAAAGAAAAGAAAACACTTTTTGCCTGCTAGTCATTATGACATTGTGGTAAAGTTACACAGTAAGTAACAGTAAGAACATTATAAGTAACATTTGATTTTGAAATCATCAAGTTTTCTCTGGTCAAATAACCACAATCAGATGATTAATCAATAATTGCGACAGACTTACATGTGAATGCATCAATGTGCTGATGTGTTTGTATCTTGTGTTGTGTTAGGAGAACAGTGTTTTTGACTCTTGGCTAAGATTGGCCCCTGTTATAGACAGATTTTGTCTTTAGCTGAGTAAGTTTACATCCTCGAATGCAATTTGCAGCAGCAGGTGGCGGGGCGTCAGTGAGCCGCCGTAGAGAAGGATCATTACCACAGGCCTGTACACACACACACACACACACACACACACACACATGCTCTCACTCACTCAATCTCTCTAACAGCTTGCCCCATGCAGTCCTGTTGAAACCCCCAAAGGGCTTAAAATAACACCCATATTGCCCCCGCTTGCATGGCCTCCAATTAAACAACTATTTTTGGTCTTTGGCAGTCTTGATTGTTTAGCAAGGGGCATTTTAAATACCATTGTATTTTTGGGGCTAAAGAAATAAGGGTACATTTACATGACAACAATGTACTAAAAACTGAAAAGTTTTTCCTTTGAATTTTTTGAGAAGTTTTGTGTTCATTCACACGGATATGTAAAAACTACTTAAAATGCTGTATTTTGCATGCCAGTGGACTGAGTGGCAAAATAAGCTGTTGCATGACTTGAGTTAATAGGGGAAACTGCGAAAACACGAGTAAAACAAATGATTACACTAAAGGTTGAGCTCAAAAGTGTTCCTTATGACATGTCAAAGAAACCTAATCCATGCATATTGACATGCAGTCAGGAATCGTGTATCCTGACAAATATATGTGCCTGATTTCGACGCCGGGGAAATACATAAAGCAAATCTGACTGTGAACACTTTATATAACTACAATATAGGTAGGTCTAAATCGGAGTGATCACTTATATCAATGTTATATATATCGTCATATTGTCCAGCCCTAAAACTTGTATAGTTTTTGTCAGTGTTTATTTAAAAACACCCAGTTATGCAGAATATAAGATGGAAAATATTTCATTGATTTGTTAACACAATATATAACAATACAATATATAAGGTATGATTTTACCTCAAAATCCAACATTTTGACACAAAATGATAACTGCAAATCCATGTTTCTCTGCTGGAGTCCAGCTGTTTCTGTGAATTGCTTCTCTTTTCTGTAGCTTTCAGCAGTGTGTAAAAATATACCTCAGATTTTGTGTCAAAGCTATTTGTACAGTCAATCACAAAGCTTTTTTTCCTTTTTGGATGTGTTTTGTGTGTTTTTCGCGGCATTCACGCTGAAAATCAGTGCTGCCACTCAGTGCACTGTAAAACCCAATACATTCAGAATACTCAAAACATTTGAGGAAACTTATTACCTCAAAACATTTAAGTAAACTAACTTATTTTTTTAAAGTTGGTAGAACTTAAAATTTTTGTGACAAGTGGGGCGGGGCTGAGAGCCATGGAAGCGGATCAAGGCCAGTGTGGTGCACAGGTGTCTCTCACTAACAATCCCGTCACCAGCATCCCTTTCCCAACTCATCATAATGTTAATTACATACAGTTAATTTACATAAACATCACATTCAGATCTTGGTTAAATGTTACATAGCAAATAACGCATGCTATTATAACTATCAGAGAGACTGTCATTACATACTTGCGTGTATGTAATCAAACAACATATGTGGTCTTAAATGTTTTGCAGCTCATCCTCAACCTAACCACAGGCTCTACTCTTCACCACAGTGGCAACCCTACAAAACTAACATAACAGAACCCCCCTGAATCCCAACATAACACAACATTAAACATTAACTTATATCTTTTACAGTGTGGGCGTAACCGCAGTCATAACGGTCGTCGGTGACGTCACGTGCATATCCTCTATTGAGCGGTGAATACAAGCGATCAGGTTGGGCGTGTAATATGCATGCACAAGATGTCACCATTTTCAAAGGCGTAGTTCAGTTTTCACAGAGATGATAAAAACGTTTTCAAAAACTTGCTCTTTAAAGCGGAACTCGGTAAGATTAGCGAAGCTCCCCCTACAGGTTCCTTCAGTGAATCACACTGTCGTAAATACTCCAAGCGCAGCTCTGGACTACAACGACTACAACGCTCACCAGCGCAGTAGTTTTGCAAATACAGTACAAGAAATCTCGATGGAGGTGGGTAATTTTCGAAATTGTCTTATAAAGTCATAATATATACATTGTTTTTGAATTACCGTAAAGCATTTTGTCACTCTCGCGTGAACGTGAACATTAGGCGAGATTGTTTCGGGTCGGCGCAGCTCAACTTGCAAGTGCTGTATTCTGGCGTAGGCGTGCCAGAGGGGGTTAGTGCACGCCTCAAACACACCGCTACAAGTCAATTAACCATCGTAAGGACTTAAACTATTTATGAAGGTAAAAAAGTTACTTAGTTCTGCTTTAAACCCGTTTTCAAAAGTTTGCGTTTCAAGTAAATGAACGGCCAAAATGCATAAAAAATGTTTTTTTGTTGTCAGTTTTTAGTTGAAAACGGTGTCATGTAAACACCCCTAAATCAACAGTCATGTTATGTTTTGAGGCGGTGCATTGAGTGATTTATCATTTATCATTGATTGATCGGTAACTGTGGCATTATGTGCGTGTCTGTAGGTGTGTGTGGTCCTGTGTGCATGTCTCTAGTGTTCATGAGCTCTGTCTGTGTTACTGTGGCTGTAAGAGACATCTTCATCTGTACCATCATTATTATACGACACTTCAGGAACAGTCTGGGCTCAAGAGATTTACACATTCACAGCACAGTGCACAGCTTTACCAGCGCTCAGCACATCCCCTTATATGGCTGCTTCATTTCAAATGCTTTTCCTGCCAAGAGTGTCATATACACTGATAAAGAAGTAGAAAAACAAAAACACATGTTTTTTTAAAAGATGTTTGTAGATGTTTAATTCAGTAGTGCATTTAGCAGAACATGATTTGTTTTCAGTGCTAATACTTTTTTTGTCCATTTTTTTTCTGTGTATTATTAAGTTTAAAGAGGACCTTGTATGCTTTCTTTACTTTCTTTAGTGTGTAATGTTGTTGTTTGTTTGAGCATGAAAAAAGGTCTGCAAAGTCCCAAAGCAGGAAGTCCCTCCAGCAGGAGTTAATCTCTATATCAGTGTCAGTTTCTGAACTCCCTGAAACGCCTGCGTCTTGAATTTTTTCCGGGAACAAACACGTCACAATATTCCTCAGTTAAATAATTCCCGCTCAAGGCATATGCAGAATAAAGAGGCGGGGCCTGGTTTAGTTAGTAGTGTGTTTAAACTCACGGTTATGGTAAGGGGCGGGGCGTTTCTCAAACACGCTCAAAGCGCTTGACCCATCACAACACACTCATCCAGCCGACCAATCACAGCACACTGCGCTTTTCAGAAGGAGGGGCTTCAGAGAGACAGGAACTATACAGTGTTACTGACAGACTGGGAAGAGAGGAGCTGCAACAATAGAGAATATGGGGAAAATAATGTGATTTTTGAACATTCAAGCATGAAAATTCAAAACAAAATCAAGACTTTGTAAAAGCGCATTATATAGCCTCTTTCAAAATACAATAATTTGTTTCCTTTTCAAAATTAGATTCTTAGGTCCATTCGCAATGCAAATGTTATGGAATATAAAATAGATGTTTTCAGAATAACATTTTCTCAGAAAGTCTAAAAGTGAGTTTGGCACTAATACAATAATGCGTTTGGCAATAATACATGTGTTTATGCTTATATGTTTATAGAAGATTTTTACTTTTCAGAAATTTTCCTAATAAACTTTTTAAGTACACTACCTATTCAAAATTTCAGTAACAGTTGCTACATAACATAACAACATATTATGCAACAATACATATAAAATAATGTGCAATTTTTGCATTTTTGAAAAAAAAAAAAAAGTTTTCAAATTGTTAAATTTTCTTGCTTGCTTGTAGAGTTCAGTTGATATTGGATTTTGCCACAAACAATAACTAAAAAATCTTTTCAATAACCAATTAATTTGTAAAATCAATAATATGAACCAAATATCTCAATATTTCATCTTAAAAATGAAAATGAAAACATTTACTTATCTATGACTGTTTTTTAATTAAGAATTACAATATATTTAAAATCACATAAATTATTACCACACAGTGATTATTTATTTTATTTTATTTTATTTTATTGAATGAAATATAAAATATGTAAATGTACAGGAAAGGGAGAGAGAAGAAATCAAAGTGTTGTCTATTTAAAAGTATATTCTCTATTTTAAATGTATTAAACTTTTGTATTAAACATTTTTAAATGGCGTGTGTGTATATATATATATATATATATATATATATATATATATATATATATATATATATATATATATATATATATATATATATATATATATATATATATATACACACACATATATATAATTTATATATATATATATATATATATATATATATATATATATATATATATATATATATATATATATATATATATATATATATATATATATATATATATAATATATATAATTTATATATATATATATATATATATATATATTTATATATAATATATATATATATATATATAATTTATATATATATATATATATATATATATATAATTATATATATAATATATATAATATATATATAATTTATATATAATATATATATAATTTATATATATATTATATATAAATTATATATATATATATATATATATAATTTATATATAATATATATATAATTTATATATATATATAAATTATATATGTAAATATATGTATATTATGTAAAAAAAAAAAAAAAAAAAATATATATATATATATATATATATATATATATATATATATATATATATATATATATATATATATATATATATATATATATATATATATATATATATATATATATATATATATATATATATAATATATATATATATATATATAATATCTGGTGACCTCTACTTCCTTGTTTTTTTTTCACATTGTTATGATGGCAACCATCCAATGGTGTAGTAGCAGTAGCATATGTGTTATGTAAAAGTACAATAGCTGACACAATAGATGAAAAATGTCTGTGTATTTGTATGATTAATGAGAATGTCTTCTCTCTTTGTGTGTTATTGCTGGTGTTTCTCCGCAGTGACATGAAGCAGGTTAAAGTTCAGTCCCACAGAAACTCACATGCACTGCAGCTTCCTTATTAGGAGTTTCTACTGAAAGAATTCCACATAGTTGTGCATTGAATTTATCTGATCTAAAGAATACATTCATTGTGAAAATACGTCACTGCTGTCAGGCTAGAGTTTGTGTGTGTGTATTTTGATGGAAGTTATTATGTGAGTTTATCTATGTTTATGTTTGTTTAATAGTTTAGCTTTAAGCTCAGCATGTTGAAGTAAATATGGACCCTAAAATGCACCTCTCAGGTGCATATCCTGATGTGTGTGTGAGTTTGGTCTGAATGTCTGAACATCTGTGTTGTGTAGAATATGAGTGGCTGGTGCCTGCACAGTATGAGGGAGTGAAGTCAGTCTCTCTAAGTCTTAGTCATTAAAGGATTAGTTCACTTCAGAATTAATATTTCCCGATAATTTCCTCACCCCCATGTCATCCAATATGTTTATGTCTTTCTTTCTTCAGTTGAAAAGAAATTAAGGTTTTTGAGGAAAACATTCCAGGATTTTTCTCCTTATATTAGACTTCACTGGGGTTCAACGGGTTGAAGGTCCAAATGTCAGTTTCAGTGCAGCTTCAAAGAGCTCTACATGATCCCAGCTGAGGAATAAGAGTCTTATCTAGAGAAACGATCAGCTATTTTTCATTTTCCAAATTCTATACTTTTTAACCACAAATGCTCATCTTGCAATGCGCCACGCATTATGTAATTATGTTGGAAAGGTCACGACCGCGGTACTTCCACCTACTCCACGTGTGACCTTTCCACATGATTACGTAATGCATGGTGCATCGCAGAGCAGTGCAAGATGAGCATTTGTGGTTAAAATGATATATATATATATATCTCATTATATATATATGAGATATGGGGGGGGGGGGGGGGGGAATGTTATGAATGTTTTTCTCCAATACATGTTGGCCACAATTATTGGCACCCCTATAAATTCATATGAGTAAAATATCTCTGAAGTATATTCCCATTCATATTTACATTTTTTTTAGCACACCAGGGTGATCATGAGCATGAAATTGTGCAGCCATGACTTCCTGTTCCACAGGAATATAAACATGAGGAAACAAAGGCCAAATTCCCTTAATCATTCATCACAATGAGTAAAACCAAAGAATATAGTTATGATGTGCAGCAAAAGATTGTTGGGCTTCACAAAATAGAAAGTGGCTGTAAGAAAATACCTAAAACATTGAAAATCCCCATTTCCACTATCAGGGCAATAATTAAGACGTTCCAATCAACTGAACAGGTTACAAATCTGCCTGGAAGAGGACATGTGTCTAAATCGTCCTAATGTGAAGTGAGGTGGAAAGTTTGAGTGGACAAAGACTCTCCAAGGATCACAGCTGGAGAATTGCAGAGATTAGTTGAGTCTTGAGTCTCAGAAAGCCTAAAAAATATTATCAAACAACACCTACATCCCCACAAGATGTTCAGGAGGGTTTCAAGAAAAATCCTCTGCTCTGATCCAGAAACAATCTCCAGCATATTCATTTGTCAGACACGACTGAAACTTCAAACGGGACCGGCTTCTATGGTCAGATGAAACTAAAAAAATAGCTTTTTGGCAGCAAACCCACCAGATGGGTTTGGTGCACACATGGATAAAAAGTACCCCATGCCCACGGTTAAATATACTGCTGGATCTTTAATGCTGTGAGCCTATTTTTCTGCTGGAGGTCCTGGACATCTTGTTCAGATACATGGTATCATGGATTCTATCAAATACCAACAGATAAAAAATCAAAACCTGACTGCTTCTGCTAGAAATCCAATAATGGGCCATGGTTGGATCTTCCATCAGGACAATGATCCAAAACAAACATCAAAACCAACACAAAAATGGGTCACTGAGCAAAAAATGAAGCTTGTGCCATGACCATCCCAGTCCTCTGACCTGAACCCTAAAGAAAATGAGTGGAGTGAACTGAAGAGAAGAAGCACCAACATGGAGCTGGAATCTGAAGGATCTGGAGAGATTCTGTATGAAGGAATGGTCTCTGATCTCTTGTCAGGTGTTCTCCAAACTCATCAGGCATTATAGGTGAAGACTCAGAGCTGTTATCTTGGCAAAAGGAGGTTGCAAAAAGTTTTGAATAAAAGGGTGCCAATAATTGTGGCCAACGTGTTTTGGAGAAAAACATTTATTTCATAAGGTAAGTTTCCCCCCACTTTCAATTATTTTCCTTAAATGAAAGGTTATAATTTTGTCAAGCTTATGCTGTGTTTACGCCATGCCATTACTGTAATTACAATGTTCTACTCTGAGCTGTTCACATCCTCAGACTTGAATTTATGTGTTTATGTATGTCAACACTATCAACGGCAAAATGAATCTGCAGCAGTCAGGTGGTACATGTAGAGCTCTGTAAGTTGTTTACGTTCATTATTATTGTAAAGTTATGTGCTTTGAGACGAGGTAATTTAACACCTTCTCTCATGACGCTGTGAAGACTTTGCTCTGGCTGTGCACGTTCATGTGTTTTGGAGGAGGAGTGGCTTTGGAGACACTCTGAAGGGATCTTATGATTTCAAAGCTAACTAGCTATTGCTAGCCTCTCCGAAACTGCCTACTCTACCTTTAAATATAAAGTCTTAAAAGTATAGTAACAAAAATAGCCTTTTTAATTGTAAGGTTCAGAGAGAGAGAAAGAGAAAGAGCAAAAATGGTCATGTGACAAATGAACTCTAACTTAATTTCCCTTAATAAAGCAACATGTAAAATGAAGAATATAGTATCTTCGAAATGTAGTCACGCTGTTGGCAGTATGAAATGTGTTTCAGTATTACTTCATTTTTCCACTGTGATATTTGAACGTAATTCTTACTGTTACGTAAGACGGATCTGAGTTTGACATTGAGTGGGATTTCCCTTGATGTTAGTGCTTCTTTCTTCGTCACACTGCTCTCTTTGTGCCAAATGGAAATCATGGTAGCAGTTTCCGTAGAAGTGTTCAGGGGTCAGTCTATTAATGACTGTGTGACTGAGCGTCTGTGGTGCTCATAGGTAATATCTGACCACACAAAGAGCTTCTGTGTGCTAAAGGCCGTTCTGGTGGGTGAAAGCGACCCTCTCTCCTGTCCCTGGCCTTGTGTTCTTGCTTCTCTTTCTCTTTCCACACATTTGTGCACACATAGTGAGTAGTGATCATTCATTTACTGTAGCAGATTAGGGCAATTCATCACTAGAGTTCACACAGTCTCAGAGAGAATATCTTGATTTGAATGAAAATGAGGTGTTTGAGAAGTGATGAGAAGTTGAGGATTTTTTACAGACTCTGATGTAGCTGTCTGTTAACCAATGAGAAATCCATCTTTTCCTACTCCATTAAAAAATGTTTCTCATTCTCACCCGTCATGCAAACAATTCATCAGAGCTTTTTCTAGTGTGTACAGTACACTTACAGATTCAGTTCAAACTGTGCCTGGTTAAACTCTATTCTAATTCTAGTTGCACATACGCATGCAGAAATGTATCCTCACTGTCTTTGTACACACACACACACACACACACACACACACACACACACACACACACACACACACACACACACACACACACACACACACACACACACACACACACACACACACACACACACACACACACACACAGGACGGCATGGACTGTTCTAGCTGTGAAGGAAGTCATCTCCTCTGTCACTCTGAGAACATTCTCTCCCCCTCAACTCCCAGCTCTCTCTCTCTCTCTCTGTGTTATTCATAAAGTAAGATTTATGTCATGTGTGTAAAGGGAGATATAGAGATAAAATGACTCTGTTCATTTCATTAATTTAAAAGTTCATTCAATTTCCATCCGTCCATCTGTGAGATATAGAGATAAAATGACTCTGAAGGTCAAAATCTTCTACGGGGTAATAATGGCATTCATTTTGAAAAGTGTTTTTTCACTATTATTTATGACAGGATTGTCATCTTCATAGCTTTAAATAACAGATTTTTGTTATAAGAGATAATAAAAACAACTTTGTGCATCAAAACCACTCCGTGTAAAAGATGAACTTGATTTTCAAAAGTCAGTGAATTTTCAACAGCTGAATGTAAAATTTTTGACAAGACAAACATGTCAGTCTCTGAGTAACGTAACTTATTTAGCCACGAAATAACTTAAAATCAGTATAATGAACTACACAAAAAGCATTTTGATCTTCTCCAGCATGTTTTATAATTACCCAAAAATCTGTTTTCCCCTTGCGCATGTTATCACGTCCATTAAGAACTTGGCTGGCTGACGGCTGGAATATTAGATCTAAAATCATCAGCATAACACACTCATGAATACTTGCCGGCTGAGAAATAAATAATTGTTACCTTACGATCCATCTGTTTTCAAATCCACATCATTTGAATGTCACAACATTAATGTCTGTCAAAAAATAACATGCACAATACATGGTAGCATTTGTGAGAAGCAGAGGTCCAGTGAGGACACGCATTACTTGAAAAACTCACACTACCGGATGTTTCGAAAGCATCGTAGTTTTCAGAGAACAGGGTGAAAATGGCAGTCTAAGCAGTTTCAACATGCTGTCTGTCAGAGTCGATAATGTGCATAATACATAACGCACCTGAGTATAAATTTATTCTTCACACACTGAAGTTGAATCGGGATGATGATTTAACTCGGGGAACTGAGGACTTTTTTTTTTTTTTTAATGCACTCACTACGCATTCTGATTCTGACATTCCTGATTTGATATCTTCAATAATTTTCTATTCTTGACTGATCATTTTTCATAATTTTGGCAGTAGATGAACTGTTAAAAGAGTGATCTTGGACAACTACAGGGACACATCCCAATTTGACTCCCATATGCTGATGTAATATATATTATAAACTTGACAGATGATTAAATCCATCCATCCATCCATCCATCCATCCATCCATCCATCCATCCATCCATCCATCCATCCATCCATCCATCCATCCATCCATCCATCCATCCATCCATCCATCCATCCATCCATCCATCCATCCATCCATCCATCCATCCATCCATCCATCCATCCATCCATCCATCCATCCATCCATCCATCCATCCATCCATCCATCCATCCATCCATCCATCCATCCATCCATCCATCCATCCATCCATCCATCCATCCATCCATCCATCCATCCATCCATCCATCCATCCATCCATCCATCCATCCATCCATCCATCCAATTTATGTATAATCATTCATCAAATTCTAACATAACAGTGATTCTTCAAAGAAAGAAATTATGTTAAATATTGGCAACAATTAGCTTTTTTATTGAGTGAGTCACTTAAATCGTTCATTCAGCCAATTTGTTCAAAAGAAGAAAACAAACACTGATTTGAATAATTTTGTCACTGATAATTAGACACTATTGAAAAATGAACTAACAAAACAGACGGCTGTTTTGGTAACTGGTTACAGTTACACTGATAGTTATGGCTAAATTGCAGTGGATTAACTAGCTAAAATATATGTGGAGTGTATTACACAACATTCTCATACCTCCTTCTCAGTACATGCTTTATTCTTTTTAACTTCCCTCTTTGACCAGCAGTTTAATATAGTTGGCTGGGCAGCGGTTCTCTTCATTTTTGGTGTTACCCATGCTCTCTCATTCAAACAGTAGAGCGCCACTCGCGTTGTTTTGGTGAAAGTGTGACGCGCATTGGTTGGGCGTTACCAGTCGGTTCAATGGAGGTGGAGTATTTTTTGGGTCTAATTTATTATGACAAGCTCGTATTTGATTAGAAATAAAACTATTGTTACAAAATAAATGAATTATACATATTTTTTTCATTTGATCTACTGTGATTTTCATATTGAAATATTGGGGGGGTTGTAACTGATGGATATTGGGGGGGTTACCTCCCCCCCACAAACTACGCCCCTGCTCATGCATGCTAACACAGTCAACCAGGAGTACAGATGGCAATCTTAAGGAATGTAATTATTCCACTTCTGATTCCACTTAATGATTCTGTTTCGTTTTTTCTTCATAAAGTGTGATTCATGTCTGTAAAGGGAGATATAGAGATAAAATGAGTATGAAGGTCTGAGAGAAAATTCATTGCTTCGGGACCATTTTGGGGATTTCCGCCTGGATTTGGCCTACCCAAATTGAAAAGCTTCCCATACCCACATATAGTGCTCTAAATACAAAATGTTGGTTTCATTTTACAGGAAACCCTTTGAAGTTACATGAAACACTGCTGAAAGTGATAACAATGATAGTATATGCTGTCTGTACTGTAATAAAGCCCCTAAAAAAGAGGCACTTTTTGAATTGTTTTGTTATAAATTCTTTTTTGAAAGTGTATAACTCAGTCCCTGAGTGCAGTAGCTGGTTGTTTCCTCTAGATGTCTGCAAACACTGTAAAAAATCATTTTGTTTCTATCATGTTGTATGCAAGCGTTATTCAAATGCACTGAAGGGAAGAATATTACTTTTTTATGTAATTTCCGTTTTATGTAATTTCCGCCTACACAAATGTAACGTTCCATATACAGTGGTATAAATGCAATATCCCAGAGTCATTTTACAGAAAACCCTTTGAAATGACATAAAACACTGCTGAAAGTAATAAATATTATAGTATATGTTGTCTATTTGTAGCTGTTTGTGGCTGATTGAAGCAGTCATCGGAGTTGGAATGTGACGCTTGTCTTTTTTCTCAGAGTGATCATATTTCACTGCGCGATTCTTTGAACTATGATTGTCGCACAATGAAATGAACTACATGGGCAAATTCCTTAGAATGAGAGTTTTCTTGTGATATATGACTTGACTGTTTTGTGAAAAATATTTAAAAAAAAATGTTTGTTCGCAGTCGTTTTGCGAAAATTCGTAACTGGGACCAATGCATATGTAAGCTTTATTTTACTGCTTTATGTATTATAAAAACAAAAGTTATGGTCATAGGCGGAGGGTGATCCAACTCTAGGGTAAGGCTAGATGCGATTCCTCCATGAAAACTCTTAGAGTCTACAGTATGTCATGAAATAGTTACGTGTCGCCTATCAGCAACCTATAGCCTACACATCCCAACATAAATGCAAAAAAATATGTGATCTTTAAATTCTGAATGAATTAGGCCTATATTATGGAAGCCCGTTTCCACCACTAAATAAAAAATTAAAAACAGTAATTGCGAATTTTTATCTCAGCATTGTGACTTTTATCTTGAAATTCTGACTCTTTTTCTCACAATTGCGAGTTATAAAGTCACAATTCTGAGATATAAACTCGCAGTTGCGAGGGGAAAAAAAAGTCAGAACTGTGACTATATCACGCAATTTTATAAAAAAATTTATATCTCGCAATTCTGACTTTATAACTTGCAATTGTGAGAAAAAAAGTCAGAATTCTGAGATAAAGTCGCAATTACTGTTTTTATTTTTTTATTAAGTGGCAGAAACGAGCTTCCATACTATAAAGCCTAGAAAGCGTGCATAAAAGCGTTATAACCACTAAGATGTCACTCATCTTAATTCATTGCAATCTCACAAAGTTCTGCTAGTCGATTAAGATGACTACAATGCATATCTTATTTGACTTACATAATAAATATACTTTTTTGTTCAAAGTTAAATTATAACGAGAGGATTTGAGCGTGCAGATCTCAGCACTGGACAAAAACTCATGCGTTTAGGAAATCAAGTAAGTTTGTGATTGGCTACATTGCTCAAAAATACATTGTAAATAGAAAACCTGTTTATAGTTTTGACGCTCTCAAGAGCACAATCACCAAATCTGTTTATGATGAGACTTAGAGCATTGGCGAGAGTGCAGAATTCCGTTAGAATTCCGAGTTCAGCTCGCGCACTGAACAGAACTCCGGTGTTTCAGTGATGACTAATCTGAATGCCTCTGATTGGCCATTGCAATTGTAAGCTCAACAGAATCGTGTGTGATTGGTTATAAGGCACAACACTGTAAAACGCGTAAAAAGTATAACGCAACATGAGCAGATCTATATTAAATGCCGCAATCAACACTTTTAATTTCATTTTCATTTTCACTTTATTACTAGATTTAGATTAAATGTGCAGATGCATTTTTGGCCAAGCCCCCTCTAATTTTTGACCCATTCCCGGGGGAAGGCTAAGCCTTCCCCAGCCTTACACACGCTCCGCCTATGGTTAGATTCTAAGCTTTCAAATGATACCAAATATGGGGTGATACCATATAGGGAAGCCTTTAAAATGTATGTGTAAACATTATAATGTGGTTTTCAAATCCGTATACGTTGGTGGAGTTGAAGAGGTTACATTTTAAGTGAAAGTATATATTTATTATTATAATCATCATTTTTTCATATTTATTTATTTTTTTCTTTTTTACATTTTGTAAAGTGTTTTTTTTTTTTTTCCCCTCTCAAATAAGACTTAGATTTTTGGACCCTGCTGTAAACGTTTGTTTATGAGTCTGAGAAAGTCCCAAGCATTGCAGGGTATTTCATCAGGACCTGTCAGCTTAAACTGCTCAAGGACAAGTTTGACAGAGCATTTGTGTCCGTTCATACTTCCGCACACACACATCAAAGTTGTCCCTTGCTTTATTTGGAATATAGTCATCCGGATTCCGGCTACTGGAGCATGAAGTCAGTGTCATGCTCAGATGGAGACAAGCTCACGTAGCACAGACAATCATTTTAACTCCAGAAGTTTCTCGTTCAAATAAAGAGCCCTCTACTTCATCAGAGTGATGAGCAATAAATGGCGTATTTATTTTTAATCACCCTGAGGAGTGTCCATCTGTAGCGAGGGGGGTGAAGAATGTTTGCACTCCTGAGGCTGTGCAGAATCTGCAGCGGATCCTCTGAGATTTCCTGTTTTCTCACAGCACCCTCATTTTTCACTTTCTGTTTACTATTTCTTGAACATCAGTGATTTTTATCAGCTGGTATCAGATGACACATTTGTAACATTTACAAAGAGCCAGAAACCAGCAGCTTACCGCAACACAGTGGCATGTGAAAGACTCAAACTTGCAGGAATGTCATGGCAGGTCACAGACACAGCTGCTGTCACCCGCTCATGCACGCTCACGCACTCACTGACACACTCAACCAGGAGTACGGATGGCATTTGTTAGGAATTGAATGATTCCACTTACTGGGAGTTAGTTTATTTCTTCCTAATTCAGCAGGTCCTAGACATATTATAACATATAGAACATTTTATATATTATACATGACATATAAAACTGTGAATTTTTTTTTAAGGATTCTTTGAATAGAAAGTTCAAAAGGACAGAATTAATTGGAGGATTATACGGTATTTATGTTGGTATTGTATCAGCACTAGTTTCAGAAAATGGTCTGTATGCAGTGAAGAGCGAGATTTGCTTTATGAACCTTTCAAAAGTGCATGGAAAATCCTGCTTTCCATGATATATGCCTTTAACTAAAAATAGGCCCATTTAATGATCTCAGATGTGGATTCCAAATGGGTTTCCCCCTTTCTCTAAGACTGGCATTATGCCTTTTTCCTCCTTATGTAGGAGCTGCTTTTATTTTGGGAAGCCTAATGTTTGTGTCTTTAACATGATGTTAGAAGAGTGCACATTTCTGTGCTTCCTGTAGTAGTTTATTTGAGGCCCAGTTTGGCAGAGCTTCAGAGGCAAAGCATTGTGGGTGAGGTCAGCAGGAAAAGAGCGCCAGATCTCTGCTGAACTCTTTAATTAGTGCGTGTAAGCCTGATTACAGTGATTATTATTATTATTATTATTTCCACAGCAGAAGGACCATCCATGCGTCAGCAGCACACAGTCAACAGGTTTTCAGTGTCATAACAGGAATTGGAAAATGGAATTGCTGTGCTGCTCTTCATGCAGCGTCCTTGTGTGTTGAATGTCATGTGTTTCTGACTGTCCACTCATGCAGTATATCATACAGTGACATTGCAGTGTGATTACAGGACTCTGGAGCGTGAACCACAAACGTGCTAATAGAAATGAATTTATAGGAAATAATGTTTGAAATGCTGAAGTGAACTTTATTAAAGGTGCCATCGAACGTTTTTTTACAAGATGTAATATAAGTCTAAGGTGTCCCCTGAATGTGTCTGTGAAGTTGCAGCTCAAAATACCCCATAGATTTTTTTTTTTTTTTCTATTAATTTTTTTAACTGCCTATTTTGGGGCATCATTAAATATGCGCCGATTCAGGCTGCGGCCCCTTTAAATTGCTCGCGCTCTCCACCCCCTCCCGAGCTCTCGACTCTATCATTGCATAAACAAAGTTCACACAGCTAATATAACCCTCAAAATGGATCTTTACAAAGTGTTCGTCATGCATACATCGGATTATGTGAGTATTGTATTTATTTGGATGTTTACATTTGATTCTGAATGAGTTTGAGGCTGTGCTCCGTGGCTAATGGCTAATGCTACATTGTTGGAGAGATTTATAAAGAATGAAGTTGTGTTTATGAATTATACAGACTGCAAGTGTTTGAAAATGAAAATAGCGACGGCTCTTGTCTCCGTGAATACAGTAATAAACGATGGTAACTTTAACCACATTTAACAGTACATTAACAACATGCTAACGAAACATTTAGAAAGACAGTTTACAAATATCACTAAAAATATCATGTTATCATGGATCATGTCAGTTATTATTGCTCCATCTGCCATTTTTCACTATTGTTCTTGCTTGCTTACCTAGTCTGATGATTCAGCTGTGCACAGATCCAGATGTTAATACTGGCTGCCCTTGTCTAATGCCTTGAACATGGGCTGGCATATGCAAATATTGTGGGCGTACATATTAATGAGCCCGACTGTTACGTAACAGTCGGTGTTATGTTGAGATTCACCTGTTCTTCGGAGGTCTTTTAAACAAATGAGATTAATATAAGAAGGAGGAAACAATGGAGTTTGAGACTCACTGTATGTCTTTTCCATGTACTGAACTCTTGTTATTCAACTATGCCGAGGTAAATTCAATTTTTAATTCTAGGGCACCTTTAAATGTTTGTTACCACATATAAAAAGCAGCTGATTAGTCATTAGAGCTTTGAAATATTGTATGGTAATGACTGTTATTGCTTTTTAGTAGGGTTGGGAAAAGTAAGAAATTTTCCGGTTCCGATTCCAGTTCTGCCTAAGGATTCCGGTTCCGGTTCCATTAAAATAATGAAACAACTAATAAAAAATAGTAGTAAGGGAAAAATGCACAATAATCAACTCAAACAGTCCTTTTTGTGTTTATTATTCTTGTAAAATGAATTTAACAGACTATTAATTTTGTATTCGCTAACACTCTACAATAAGGTTCATTAGTTAACATCTGTTTACTAGGCCTACATTAACAGGAACTAATAATGAACTGCATTTCTACAGTATGTATAAATCTTTGTTAATGTTAATTTCAACATTTACTAATACATTATTAAAATCAAGAGTTGTATTAGTTAATATTAGTTAATGCACTGTGAAGTAACATGAACAAACTATAAATGGCTGTATTTTTATTAATTAACATTAACAAAGAATACATTAACAAATGTATTGCTCATGGTTAGTTCATAAATGAACCTTACTGTAAAGTGTTACCACAAATTGGATAAGATGCTTGAACACACATGTAAGATCCAGACAGGTGAAACAGAATATTTTTGTAAGTTAGATTCATAAAGACTTGTTTCTGAAAGAATGATTCAGTGATAGACACATTTTTAACAGTAATTTGTTGCCTCCTAATGGTTTAACAATGCAATTGATACAGTCGTTATTTGAAGTCCAGTTACTTTCAGAAGGTAATTTATTATATTTTGATTTGTAACATCAGCATTTCTATCTGAATAATAAACTTTTGTATACTTCTGTAATAATTGGAATATTTGTAACACAGAAATAATGATACTGTGTGTTTGAAAAGATTGTTTGTGAAGCTGTTTATATCTAAACATGACAACTCTCTTCAGATCAACGGCAGCACGAACACAGATTTGAATGTTACGATTTTATTTTTGTCAAAGGTTTAATATACATGGGTGAATTATTGTTATTTAGGAATTAGATCATGTGGGTGATGAAATCGAGAACACAATCTTTTAAAGATTAATCGTGCAGCTTTGTGCATCTCTCTCTCTCTCTCTCTCTCTCTCTCTCTCTCCCCCCTCTCTCTCTCTGCATTGATATCTGATGTATATGACTAGTGCGAGGGCTTTTCAGTGCATTCATTGCTATAATATTCATGATGTGAGACGTCTCTATGAAAGGATATGCTCCCAGCACTACTCATGCTTTGGTCAATTGTGAGATTTTGGGCTATTTTGCTTCCATAGTGTGTCTTCTTACAGACCGGTGGAAAGAAAATTTCCAAAATACTCATGTAAGCGTTTATTTTATTACACATTTTTTAGAGAAATCTCCACTTCAGCAGTATTTATATACACCAAACTTTTCTATTTTTATCACCAACCATTTAAATCCTATCTATACTATGAAGGTTACTGTCATGTCTAGTTTTGGTTTTGTTCATGTTTTCTGTAGCATTAGCCTTGTTCGAGATGAACTACACTAGCCTGCCACTGGCTGGTGAGATCTGCCTGTTGCAGGCGGGGGAGGAGTACAGAGACGGCCGTCAGGTCGGACACTTTGTGCTTTCCATAGTGTGCTGAACCAACATCATACATGGCAGACCACATGATTTGTGTTGATTGTAGCTGAAGTGGATGCGATTGAAATTCCCATGTTTTGAATATCAGATATTCAGTATCAAGATTGGTTAAATACAGGAACTTGTCTAAGGAGAAACACGCAACACACATCGTCCTTGTCATCACAGAATCTGACCAATGAGAATAAAGTCTGTCGTCATAAAGGCTTTTGCATTTTAAACAACTGCAATGCCTGACCAAGGCTGGTCTCGTTTTGCTCTCGTGGTACGATGATGGCACATGTGATCGTAAGGTGGCTGCAGCGCCGATCAGTGTTTGACAAATTTTCTAACCAGAATGCATTGCTTTTGTCAGGCGGCAGCCAATCTTTGCGGTACCACATAAAGTCGAACAAGCCGAACATGTTTGTTATGTTTTGCCATGTGCTCCCATGTCATGTGATTCCCTTGTCCTCATGTGATCCTGCCATGTGCTCCTCTGTTCATGTGTTTTGGTTCATGGGTTTATTGGTTGATTGGTTGATTGTGCACAGGCGTTCCATGTTTTTGATTAGTCCTTGTGTATTTAAGCCCTCATGTTCTTGGTCTAGTATTGTCCGTGAACCACTGTGGGTGAGTTCCTTGTTCCATGTTTTATGCCATGCCACGCCACACCAAGTCTTGTGACAATAGTAAATAAAACTGCACTTGTGTTCTTCAAGACTTGCTTTCAGTGGATTTCTTTACAGTTTCAGTGTGGTTTGTTAATATATCATTTATCAAAAAAAAAAAAAAAAAGTGCTCCCATATGATAAAATTAGATATCCAAAAGCCCCTCTGTAAAATCATTTAACTCTATCATGCCAACAAAAACCCATATTATGCCATTTCAGATATTATCTTTCATGTAGTGTGTAATGTAGCCGTTTGTGAATGTAAAATGTCTGCAAAGTTTCAAAGATCAAATTGCAAATAATTTGAGTTATTGTCTCCCAAAAGAAAGAACAGATTCTGAACTGCCTAAGTCGAGTTGTCAGTAATTCCAGCCTTACTTCCTGCACAAAGCTGCATAGATTTGTAACAAATTTGAATAATGCCATCCTATGGTCTTTATTGGCTGCTCACGAACAGTGTTGGTGAAGTGCAAAATTAAAACAAATGTAAAATCATCGCAAGAACAAAATGTATGGAAGTTAAATTGAATATACTGGAGTAGTCAAAAAGTACATTAAACTCACAGCACATGCAGTGATGGAGTTCCCAGCATTTACTGTGAATGGAGCTGCTCTGAAACGTAAATTATGAGCTGCTATATACACATTTAAATAAATCATAACTTTTGCCGTGTGAAAAGCGCACTAAGCTATGTCATGATTTTGTTTTCTGTTCGATTGACAGATGCTTTGCCAAAGCAATGGTGCAAAAGACATCATTAATGTGATTTAGGTTCAATATGAAATCGTGGCATGACAGATTAATCTATGTAATTAATGCGGGAAACACAGATTCATCATTGTAATTAAAACACAAATAGACATTTGATATAGAGTGCAGTAAAGCAGGATAATTAATCCATTTAAAATGGCTATTACGAACTTGTATGTGCGGTCTTAAAGGGGGACTCAGTGATATTTCAAATCCACAGTTTGAAAGTTAGTCGGGCCGAGTCCAACAACAAACGTCTAACCAATTAGCATTAGGGGGTGTATAACAGTCGAGGAGAGAGAATGAGCATGAGGGAGATTTGAAAATAAGAAAAAAAAACTGCAGAATGAGAAATGGGACACAATACAAAACAGCTTAAAAGAATATCACTGGAATGAAGGTTTATGCCTGGGCAAGCACTTTAGGACCCGCTTTATATTAGAAAAGCTTTCCAGCGCTGGAGAGAGCTAAGAGGGAAAGCCTGAAAACTGCTTTGATCCCACTTATGTGAGTAACACTGGGTTTTGATTGTCTGGAGCTGCTGTGCTGTTTGCGACTAACAACAAACACTTTGTATTTACTCTTGTGTACTGTATGTTCATTTTTTTGTGCTTCCTTGTCGTTCGTTCATCAACTGCGCTTTATTTTTCGTGAAGCATTTTGTTGCACATCAGCTGTGATAAACAGACATCCACTCTCATTGCATGTGTAACACTGAGAGTTTTACAGATAAACTATCGCACACTGACGACCGCTAGAGAATGCAGTGTTTAGCGTCATTGGTAGTGCATTCGCCTTGCATGCCTGCTGCGATCGGGCAGCAGTTCGAGTCCGACTTGGAGCAGGGTGGTTAGAATTGGAGTGTGAGTTTTGGAGGCGGAGCAATGAAGAGAGGGGTGTGTTTGTTTGGGTTGATTTCAAATATCAATAAATGTCCGACAGCGTAGTTCAAATACCACTTACTGCACCTTTAAATTTGTGCTTGAATTCTTTGATTTTATCTTTGGTTTGCATAGATTTCATACAAAAGTATAAACTTTACTAGATTCATGTGAAATATCAAGCCACCCATCCTTTACGTAATCATCAGACAATCTCTTCTCAATTAAAGCCGCAATAGGCATGATATAACAAAAGACGGTGGTAATGCACAATTTTATTTTGTGATCTAGTAAGAAGACACTGCTTGCTTTAATACATTGCAGGTTCGTCAAAACTAAAGACGGAATGTAGTAAACATTCCTGTCTGAAAATTTCGTCCTATCTCCACCCCTAAACCTAAACCCATAATTTATCCCTGAAATCAGAGGGAAGTGATTGTTGAATAACATCTAACCCTGGTTGTAAGCCTGACAATACTGACTTGGTTCTGGACGACAAACAGGCTCTGTGCAGGACGATAAAACAGGCATTGTGCAGCTGTGGCTTTGGCGTTGTGACGGGCTTGGGCTCTGTGTCTACAGTGGGCTCAGGCATTTCTTCTGTGATGAGCAAGTAATGCGGCTGGCTGGCCTCTGACCATGAAGGATCCTCCTCACTCTCCCCGATGGTGAAGGGGGATCCACATTGGAAAATGACCCAGTTGACGAATTCCCTGGAATCTCACTCAAGGGCTGTCGCCGGGCAGACATGACTTTGTCTCTGTATTAAACCTTGCTCAAGAATGCACAGGGACTATCGTCTTTCTAATGCACAAGATGAGCCAGATCTAAGAAATTCTTTGTGTGCTCCTCGAGGGAACAATCCCCCTGGGAGAGGACGAGAATCCAAACAGCTGCTAGATCCATGTATCACGGTCTGTTATTCTGTACTACTGGGTTGAAGCAAAGGTGAAAAGGAAGCAGGATCTAGTCGCAGCAGAATATATTTAATGGTAAAATCAGGGCTTAAATTTTTAAGGATCTCCGGCGTGCGGTGTTTGGCTGCGGAAAAAAATGAGTGACCTACATTTAAAAAAAAAAAAAACATTTGTTTTTATTATGTTCAAGCTCATAAGTTCACCTACCAATGGGAGATGAGAGGAACACAGCTTTCACTCTCAAACAAACTAACATTGCTAGCCAATCAGAAGTTGAATGGGGCAAGTCTTGGAAAATGTGTGATTGAGAGAACTCGGGGAGATCGAGGTGAAAAGCACAATAAACCTCAAAAGAATCGAAAATGGGCTACTTTTTCATAAACTAGAGTGAGACCATAGACGTCTCTCAAGCTGTCGCGATCTTTCCTGGTGCTCTGTGGTGTGATAGATTGCTGTATCGCTTCAGTTCACTCAGAGCACATGTGAACCGTTCATCTCTTCCGCTTTACTAGTTACAACACAAAACAAACCTGAATGAACATCCTCAGGTAAGCCTCAGGTTTTCCGGGCTCCAGCATCACCCAGGTAATTGGATCGCCCAGCTTTGCCTTCAGCTGATCCAGTCTCTCCACCTCGGTCTGTCGATCTTTCAGTTGCACCTTGGCTCCTTCCCTCCCTTGGCTCCACCAGATGCCATTGTCCTTACGGCTCTACTGGGCTCCCTTGTCCCTCTGGCTCCGCCTTGGTCAGACGTCACTCTACCTGCACCACAGACTTACAAGCCATCCACTGCGCTCCATCTCTCCACCCCTTCAGCTCCACTATGCTCCTCTTTCCCTTCAGCTTCGCCTCATTCCTCAAGCACACCTTGGATGCTCATTTCTGTGGCTCCATCTTGGCCTCCAAGACCATCTTTTTTTCGCCCGGTTCCATCTGTTCTCCACCTGCACCTAGGGCTCCTCTTCTATCAGCTCCATCTCTGTCAGTTGTCCCCCGGGTGTCATCAGCCAAGTCTCCACCATGGCTCCTCCTTCCGTCAGCACCTGGCTACTACTCCTATTCTTGCCTCCCAGGCTCCTCTCGCCATCATTGCCACCCTGGTTCCTTCCACTGGAGCTTCCTCCTTCATTGGCCTCTCGTCCACCTCCCAAACCCCCGCCCTCCCTTCTCGGTTGGACTTTTATGGCACGAAAATGCGTTTTCCTGGGATGGAGCCAGCCTTCTGTCAAAGTTATACTTGGTTTTGGTTTCATTTTCATTGTATTCAGTTTCTTGTTGTGTCTGCCTTTTATCTAGCTAGTTTTCAGTGTCCTGCCACTTGTTTGTCTCCTTGGTTATTTATTAATTAGATCACACCTGTTTGTATTCAATTTCATTATCTTGTGTTTATAAGCCCTTCATTTCCTTGTCTGGTGTTGTCTGTGTTCAATGCACACTGATGCATAGATTCATCTGTTGTTTTTTAACTACTGCTACTCTCTTCATCATCTTCTTGGACAACCAGTGACAGTTTCCCATTTAAATATATAATATTATATATTTTTTTCCTGTGACTCAAATAAATTGCTGAATAAAATTGCTAAAAAAAATCATTCACTTCTTACAAACACATTTGAATGGTAGTGCAATCTGAGAGAAGAACAAGGTTTTGTGGTGTAGCATCAACTTGTGTGTGTCGAGTAATGAATCATCAGAGGTGAAGATCTTGAACTCTATTCTGATAGATGGTTTTATTGTGTGTGTGGACTGAACCAATGCCAGAAGAACTGTTGTAAAAGTGAGATAAGCAGCTGTTTCTGCTGAGATAAGCTGTAGTTGGCAGGATTACTTGAACTTTCACTCAGAACTTTATTTAGATATCCGTAGTTAGCCATCTAAAGACAGTTTGATGATATCAGTAATGTAACTGACGTCATTTGTTGTTTCTTCTGTGTTCATCTTTATCAGTGAGGTGATTTGGATTTGACATGTTCAGACTGAAAGACGACTAACACATTGTCATTTGACTGTGTGAGCACAGCCTCTAGTGGACTGTTTCCACCATAACAGCAGCAAAACATGAGGGGAACCTTTTTATATTTTCATTGCAGATGTCTGTGTGCGTCACTGTCCGAACTAACGAAGCCCCTGCTGATGTGGAACTTGCCCTTGACCTCGTCTCTGATTCTGTGTTTGTGTTTTGAGGTGCTGACGTGAGATGCGAAACAAAGGAAACCTGTGAGTGTTCCTCTTTCCTCCATTCCCAGCATTCCTCAACAGGAAGAAATGGTCTTTCATGGCCTGGGTTTCCCCAACACATGTGTGTGTGAGGGCTGTCACTGTCATTAATAGTGTTTTAAGTGGTTTGAACTCTTAGAAACCTACTGAGCTTAAATGTTCCGCAAATTGGTGTCACAAGGTGAAGAATATTGAGAATGTGCCACTTTTGCAGCTTGATTGCAGTGAAAATGTTTTTTTGTAATAATATGTTAAAAATTTGATTTGATAATATGACCCCTTTAAAAAAAATGTCTTGAAATCACAATGAAAGGAAGTAGTGACAGATCTTTTTCCGTATTGTTATGTACTTCCGAGTGTAACGGATTAATGTAGTGCAGTGGTTCTATGCATTGATTGGTGATGTGGGTGTGGCACTCAAAAGTGTATGCAGATGAATGTGAGCTAGCAGGGGCGGGGTTTAAGTGGAAGTGGAATAAATGACTTGTGTGGTTGAAATGACAGATCACCAGCTGTGGTTAGAAGCATAGTTTCTTGTTTTATGACGTGGACTTTATAAATTATCTTGAGCAAAATAAGCAAGCTGACTTTAAGTACAATCTGTATCTTTTATTTCGAATGTATACAAATGTCATTTACATATTTTAGTTTGTCAAGAGATTTCATTGTACTATAGTTTTGAAGCAGCAAGTTACGTCGTTATATGGTAAATGCACCCTTCAGAAACACTGACACTGATATAGAGAATAACTCCCACTGGAGTGACTTTATATGCTTTGCAGACCTTTTTCATGCTCAAAAAGCAACATTGCACACAAAAGAAAGATGAACATGTGGATGGATCAATTGTTCACCATAAGATAACACACTTTTAGAAAATATATTGGGTGAATTTCCATTTCATCCTGACTTTAAAGAAAAATGCTGATGTAAATTTTAAATGGAAAAATAAACAAAAAAATAGAGCACTAAAAGAGAAAACACATGGATATCCTGTCAGGTGTTTGTGGGTGAATTTGGAACAGTAACAATGGGCCAAAACAATGACAAGTGATTAGAGGAGATCCTGAGGCAAAAGGTCCCAGTGCCCAGTGTGCACGCACACACACACGCCTACGCCTATATTACTAACGGGACTATCACTCTACACTGGCCAAGAGGGGACCAGTGTTTCTGGTCATTTTGAAGAAACAAAAATGACATACAACATTTTCTTTTAAAGGGTTTGTTCACCCAAAAATGAAAATTCTGTCATTTATTACTCAGCCTCATGAATCTTCAGAACACAAATTAAGATATTTTAGTTGAAATCCGATGACTCAGTGAGGCCTGCATAGCCAGCAATGAAATTTCCTCTCTCAAGATCCATAAAGGTACTAAAAACATATTTAAATCAGTTCATGTGAGTATACAGTGGTTCAATATTAATATTATAAAGCGATGAGAATATTTTTTGTTCGCCAAAAAAACAAATAACGACTTATATAGTGATGGCCGATTTCAAAGCACTGCTTCAGGAAGCTTTGGAGCATAAATGAATCAGCGTGTCGAATCAGCTGTTCAGAGCGCCAAAGTCACGTGATTTCAGCAGTTTGGCTGTTTGACACGATCTGAATCATGATTCAACATGCTGATTCATTGTGCTTCGATGCTTCTTGAAGCAGTGTTTTGAAATCGGCCATCATTATATAAGTCAATATTTTGGGGTTTTTTTGCCGCAGAGGAAATGTCATTGCTGGCTATGGAGGCCTCACGGAGTCATTGGATTTCAACAAAAATATCTTAATTTGTGTTCTGAAGATTAACGAAGGTCTTACGGGTATGGAACGGCATTAGGGTGAGTAAATGACAGAATTTTCATTTTTGGGTGAACAAACCCTTTAAGGTTTTTTTTCATTATATAACTTAAAATAAGCATTTTTTTAAAAATTTTTTAAAAGACATGCCAAGAGGGGACCTGCAACTCTGAACGATGTCTACCTATCCAACAGGGGACCTCCATAGCCTGAAGCTGTGTGTGTGAACAGTGAACTGGCAGTGAAGTCATTATGTAACTTATAATAATATGTAAATATAATTATATAATGTTCACACAGACATCAGGGATCACAATAGGCATACACATACACAATATACAAATAAAAAAAAAAGAATGACCAAATTGTTGGTGAATATGTAATGACACCATGGTCCCCTGTTAGATAGGTAGACAAGTACACACACACACACACACACACACACACACACACACACACACACACACACACACACACACACGTATGTGTATGGTTATTTCTCTACTGTTCATCCATTGCCTCGTCCGCTCAGATATGGGTGTGTTTGAATAGCACTACTTCTGTTCACGGTCCATAGATAGACATGGTCTCTCAATGGAGTCCATAGCACAAACAACCAGATCAGCAGTGTTTAGATGCGTTTGTGGAATTGGGTGACCTCAGAGGGATGGAATGTTTTCAGGACGTCCGTAGTGCTGCTTTTGGACGGCACTGACACAAGAGACTGATGGTACCTCTCTGTGATCAAGTACACCTAGTCAAACAACTTCTACTGGTGTCTGTGGCTCCTCTCGTACATAGAGGATTCTTACATTCATTCATTGCACATTATTGAAACGCAAGCAGAATGAATTTCTAAGTTAATCACTCTCAAAACCATTTATACATCAATTATTGCATTCAAATCAGTAGGATAATGTGTGCACAGATGGATTAACTAATTTACACATTTGTTCTGCTGGTTAGAGCTGCACGATTTAGGGGAAACATCTTATTGTGATTTACTTTTTTTTTTTTTTTTTCTTTTTTTTTTTTTCTTTTTTTTTCTTTCCTGATTCAGTTGTGACTTTATAATGCATTTTTTTTTAAGCTTTCAGTCTGTGGATAGTGCAGAGTAATTTTCTCTTGAAAAAAGAATATTATTAAGAAGTTAGTAATATTACCAATAAGATTCTGCAGAGATCTTCAAGTATGCAGCGTTTGCTACTGTTGTCCTTTTAGCAGGTATCACATTAATGCTCAGAGCCTTTTTTTTCACCAGTATGTGAAAGTGAAATCCTGCATAATTGTCCTGAGTTAGAGGTGGAGCAGCATTGAATGGTCTTGGAGCGGTTCTGTTGTTTGCAGTGGTTGTGTAAAGGCCTGTCCGTTGGGCTGCCGTCTCTTTAGTGTCATGTTTACTTCTGACTACTTGTGTTCATGTTGTACCATAGATCAGATTTCCTCATGCTTACAGCTTCAGAACGATCACTGAGAGTCTGTGCTGCTGCTGCTGCTGTGTTCATGTATGTGGCGTCTCAGCCAATTGGTGTAGTAGGCAATTGGGATCTCTAAGCATTTTCTTTCTTCAAAAAGTTGCAGATGATGTTTTCCTAAATAACGTAATATTAATGAGCATATCTTCTGAGACTGCTCACACCAGAATCCAGTTGTCTGCTGATATTGTAATGAACACACCTGGATGTTTCCTGCTGTATAATAAGGGATATGTAGCTAGTTGCAGAAGGACTGTAAGGATCGTTCCAGAGCATTGAGAGCATATTATGGGTGCATAAAACTAATAAATACACATGGTTAAAGTAAAATGAGGGATATACAGTATAACAGTTGACTAAACCAAAATATAACCAAAATTGTGTATCCTAAACCGTATGTGCTTGTCTTTTTATATGTGCTTGTGGACTTAATTTATTGTCATTTATAGTTATGTATTATATATATACATATTATATATCCCAACTTTTTTGGAATCGGGTTTGTATTTTCTATTAATTATTTTTAACTTAACTATTTGAAGTTATCATAATATCATCCAAAGATTCAGAGAATCTGGAACAATCTCTGTCCGTAAGGGTCAAGGCCGGAAAACCATACTGGATGCCCGTGATCTTCGGGCCCTTAGACGGCACTGCATCACATACAGGAATGCTACTGTAATGGAAATCACAACATGGGCTCAGGAATACTTCCAGAAAACATTGTCGGTGAACACAATCCACTGTGCCATTCGCCGTTGCCGGATAAAACTCTATAGGTCAAAAAAGAAGCCATATCTAAACATGATCCAGAAGCGCAGGCGTTTTCTCTGGGCCAAGGCTCATTTAAAATGGACTGTGGCAAAGTGGAAAACTGTTCTGTGGTCAGACGAATCAAAATTTGAAGTTCTTTTTGGAAAACTGGGACGCCATGTCATCCGGACTAAAGAGGACAAGGACAACCCAAGTTGTTATCAGTGCTCAGTTCAGAAGCCTGCATCTCTGATGGTATGGGGTTGCATGAGTGCGTGTGGCATGGGCAGCTTACACATCTGGAAAGGCACCATCAATGCTGAAAGGTATATCCAAGTTCTAGAATAACATATGCTCCCATCCAGATGTCGTCTCTTTCAGGGAAGACCTTGATTTTCCAACATGACAATGCCAGGCCACATACTGCATCAATTACAACATCATGGCTGTGTAGAAGAAGGATCCGGGTACTGAAATGGCCAGCCTGCAGTCCAGATCTTTCACCCACAGAAAACATTTGGCGCATCATAAAGAGGAAGATGCGACAAAGAAGACCTAAGACAGTTGAGCAACTAGAAGCCTGTATTAGACAAGAATGGGACAACATTCCTATTCCTAAACTTGAGCAACTTGTCTCCTCAGTCCCCAGACGTTTGCAGACTGTTTAACGCATATTTAATGCAAAAAATTACAGAAGCAGGTGAAATTGCGTCATAACGTAATTTACGTCACATAGTTAGATGATCTTAAAGTCCATGCTGATTATATCGGAGATGGCAGAGAGAATTATTAATTCCAGTGTCTGTTTTGCTTTAAAACACAAACTCTCTGTCATATTGTGTCATTGAAGAGCGCAAGCCCTCCCGCATCACGCTGTTCCTGTCTGAACAGAACGTCGAAACATCCCACCGCTGTATGGCCAGATGATATGAAAACTATGTTTCTCGGCTGGATGAAGCAAACCAGCTTCTTGCTATGAAAGTTTTGATGGATGAGGACTGCAATCAAAGTAAAGATGATTGCGGTGACGTATAGGAGTCGTACATTAAGCACGCGTGAGTCTGTTATAGTGATGGGCAAACAAATCATGTATGAGCGCTCTCTCTCAACGCACTGATCGCACATTGTATTTATGCACAGACACATTTCAGTACATTCACATTGTTTTCACACACATTCAGGATAATGTTTGGATTTGTCCTGTGCATGTTGCTGTGTACTTTAGTATATATGCAGGTAAATGCGGTTGGTTTAGGTTTTTTTGGCATCTCCATGTGGTCCTGTTCAGTATCACAACTTGACTTGTCTAAAATGTAATTATATATAAAATATAGGGGTGTAACGATACGCTCAGGTCACGATACGATACGTATCTCGATACGGAGTTCACGATACGATACGTATCACGATATTTTGAACAAAATGAAACTGAAATTCAAACAAGATTTATTAAAAAAACATGAACAAATTTCAATAATTTTCCTTGTTGTACATACAAGATCACATTTCAATAAAATAAATAAATATAAAATTTTAATAAAAACCTTCTGTATTCAAATTAACAGTTGAATAGGGCTGTCTGTCACTGAAAATTTTTTTTAAATTTAACATGAACTTAGAATTATGAATAGGGGCCGTTCACATATCGCGTCTAAAAACGAGTGGAAGGCGCGGCCGCACCGCTTCTCCTTCTTTCCAAGGCGCTTGCGCTCCCGTGGCGTCGGTCGTTGCTATGCAACCATGAACTGAGCTCTCTAAGAGGATCAGGATGTTTCTGCAAAGGATAAATGATTTCTAGCCCTTGCATTAGTTTTACTACGAGATATATTGATGGAGATAAGATATAAAAACCACCATGTACAGCTATGATCAGCTGTTCGGCTGAGCTTTTGATGTTTTGTTATGGAAAGGCCATAGCTGATCGGTTGATTCTTGTCACACGACATGCGGTGCGCTTGCGGCATTCTGAGAAGTTGAGAATTGCACGCGCGTCGCGACCGCGTTGATCCCTTTATGAGCGCGCCTGCCGCGCAGCTACATTTGAAAATAATAACTGACTTGCACGCGGAAAAGACGCAATATGTGAACGGCCCCACAGAACTTCTTAAAGCAAAGCATCGCAAGCGTCTTTTGCTTTTCTGTGAGCACAGCCGTTGCTGTGCACTGCGGTGAAAGAAAGCCACGACGTTTCTCACGCGACCATGCAAGAGACTGACATGAGAAACGTTTAAACCTGCTTGCAAGATTCAATGTGTGCCCGAAACACTTACTGAACTAGAGAGCTGATTGAGACACACCATTTACGATAAATCGTTACACCCCTAATACTTATAGTAATTTAAAAATGTGGTAGCATTGGATCTGGACAGGAAGGATAACTCTGGGAGTTGGAAGGGGTGTGTCGCGATTCTGCCTTCTCACATCGCGATACAGGTTCGTGGACCTGCGTATCGCGATTTCGGTTTCATATCGCATATCGTTACAGCCCTAATAAAATATAATTTTTCTGTGATGGGTATAGGGTTAGGGTTAGGGGATATAATATACAGTTTGTACAGTATAAAAATCATTATGACTATAGAATGTACCCATAAAGCATGGAAAACATATGAAACAAACGTGTGTGTGTGTGTGTGTGTGTGTGTTAATTTGCTGGGTCTAAATGTGATTTACTCTGAACACAGGAAGCTCAGTCCTGGCCAGACTCATTGTCTGTAAGTTTTGGCACATTCCCAGATCATTAATCCTGGACAGGAGAGAGAAAGTTAACACACACTGTCACTAACTTTTTTGTCTCCTTTCTGTGTAGAGAAATGGACATCATCATGAATTACACCTCATCAAAACATGATATATATTATTCAAAAAGTGGGAAAACAAATGTTTGAAAACGGCTTTCTGATGTGACAGTATTGTGGTTTCAATACATTTAAACTGATATATGGGTAGTTCAAATGAAATAACTCTCAAACTCATGTGCACTTTTTGATACACAGTAAATAAATACCTTTTGTTATTGGCCAGTAACCGTTTTATTGAGTTTGAAGTGAACCATCCTGAGAATGTGCTTGTCTTTGTGGGATGTTTTTTTTTGCTATGTCCAAGGGAGCAATCTTCAGAGATGAGCTCTGATTCTCTCTACAGGAGTTGAACAGTTGAAAAAAATGCTTTCACTGATCTGCGTTTGATCTCGAGGCCTAAAAAATGAATATAGTGAGTATATTTGAGAATCAGGTAATAGAACTTAATGACTGCAGGAGGGAAGCACAAATCATTACTATTAATTATTATAGAAATGTTTTTTTTTTTAATACTAAAGTGTTTTATGATGTTTTATTTTAATAAATTAGTCAAACTTTATAATAGATTTATTAAATTGCAAGAGTTCTAAAGATAATATATCTTTTAAAATCATCTACACTACCATAAATTTTGGCGTTGGTAAGATTTTAAATATTTTTGAAAGAAGTCTCTTCTGCTCACCAAGGCTGCATTTATTTGATTAAATTTAAAATAATGGTTTTCTATTGTGATATATTTTAAAATGTATTTTATTCCTTTGATCAAAGCTGAATTTTCAGCATCATTTCTCCAGTCTTCAGTGTCACATGATCCTTCAGAATCATTCTAATATGCTGATTTGCTGCTCAAGAATTATCAACGTGGAAAACATTCTTCAATTTTTTTTTTTTTTTTTTTTTAGTGGAAACCATGTCCATCTTGTTGCTTATTGCTTTGATCACTAATATATGCATGCAGCAGTGCAGGGATTGGCCAGGCCTTCATGAATATGAATGCTGGCTGAGGCAGGATGCTCACAGTTCAGGGCTGAGTTTGGTCAAAGGGATGGGCGGCACACTGACAGATTCCAGAGCAGGGAGAGAGTGTGGGCGTGTATGTATGTGAGGAAGAGGAGGAATAAGACCAAAGGCCGACCGCATGACCTCAAGCCAAAAGTCTGAAGAAAAGACAGAGACAGAGAGAACTGTGTTATCTGGCAGCAGGTGCTCGAGGACAGACCTGAGAGACAAGGACCAGGGACACCTGAAGAAATTCACCATCCAGTCATGACTTCTAGATCCATACAGCTTGAGATTGCGACTCTAAAAGGTACAGCTACTCCGGTCTGATCAATCTTTGCTCTGTTCTTTTGTGAGTCTGAAACACTGATGTGTTTGAGATTCTTTTTCTAGGAGAATAGTGAAAGTAGTTTGGGAGGTCAAGGGGAGGGATTAATTCATAAGTAGACTTCATTTGCTGTCAGGTACTGTGCTGAATGTTTTGGTGGTAATGCTGTAAAAGATAAGCAAGAGAAATGTTGACATTGTTTTGGCTGGGCAGGGAGGGGCGTCCGGCTGAGGCATTGTTTTCAGAGTGACCGGAAGTTCAGACAGACGGGCCTTCTTAATATGTGTGTTTGTGTGGCTTAACTTAACTATACTTTGTGGACAAAACTGTCCCCAGAGATCAACTAATTATGACAACTATGGAGCCCCTAAAGGGTCATGGTGATGGTAAAAAATGGAAGGAAAAAAAATATTTAAATGCTTTTGTGTAGTCCTGCAAAACATCTAGGGTTATGTATGTAACCCCGGTTCCCTGAGAGGCTGCTGATGCTGTGGGGACGTGCCCTCATGGATGCCATTCAATGCCACTCGCCCCAGCATATAAGAAAGGTGCCTGAAAACACGTCATCAGATTTGTATTGTTTAAATTACAGGTCTGCATTTCCGCGGGAACCTCCGACCCAGTCAGATTTCTTGCGTCGCGCGATTAAATCTTCAAATAGAGGTCGTGACTCTGCTGTACTTTGGATGCGAGCGGGCGCTCTGACAATAGCATAGGCCGTTCCCAACATCCTTTGACAACGGCGCATCAATGCAGCGGGTGTGCCTCATACGTCCTGAAAAGTGAAGCTGCGGGCTCTTTGATCGCCCCCTGGTGGCTGGATGCAGTACAGGTCATAAACCTCGCCCTCTCCATTCAAACGAACAGGAATGAGTCAAAACATAAAAATAAATTACGCTTCAAATAAAATTTTCCGAAAGATGGTTTTGGTCATTTAAGGTAGTTGTTATCACGCTGATTTATATTCAGTTGTTTGTTTTTGTGATAAGTTTGATTTTAGCTAGCAATTTGGTGCATGTCGTTATGATTGACAGTTGATTGACAGCCTGTCTGAGGACTGTCGGAGCTTCGAGGGGAGATTGAAGATATATCACTAACTATTAATTTTCGATTTCTGTGTTATTTCACACTGACAAAATGAGTTGTTCAGCAGTAAACTGTACTAACCGACCTACAGGATCTGACGGATCACTGAACTTTTTTCATTAACAGTAAATGTGGGCTTTATAAGCTAATTAATAAATGTTATTAGTTAAGATAACACGCTTAACGTTAGCCATGACGGGTATATATTTTTATGGGTATAAAATAATAATTAGCAGGACAAACTAATGATAGCCTACTGTAATTAATTATAGAGCACTGTCTACAGCAATCGATCTCCTGTAACGTTAGTTCAACTTTATTTAAAATGGCAGGACCGTTTCTGACATTTTAGAGTTTCTAGAGGCATATTATATTGAGTTTATCTACTGAATTTGCTGTTTCAAAAGTATTATTGCTCTAGAAACAGAATAGCCTATTATTTTATAGGTAGAATTTTAAATTGTGTATAATTTATATAGCCTATTTGAAATACATCAATGATGACGCAGTCGTCTGGGCGGAAGTTTGATGCCACGACTCTGAGCAGTAGGCTTCTCAGATTATAGTTTAGCAACTCACCTTACTTTTCAGGGTAAGGAGTGGGCCCAACCTCAGTTTAGACCGCCACCATTTTCCTAAATAATATCCACAAGTGCCAGGCTCATCCTGATGCTAGCCATCACCTACTTTTATTTACTCTTCTCCCCAGGAACTGGTTCCTGGAAAGGGCACAGACTATTTAGGAGGAGCTGAAAGGGATAAAAAAGGGGAAAGAGCTTGGGGCTCAGCTTTTTGTGCTGCCTTAAAATTTTAAGTTTAGTCAACGTGAAATGTGAAGTGACAACTTAGATATATTTAAGTTGACTAAACTTAAAATTTTAAGGCAGCATGAACACTTATTTTTTTAAAGTTAAAACAACAGTGTATTTTTTTTTTCGTTTCACTTTGCTCCCAGTTCCTCATAAGGAGAGCTAGTTAAAATGTGAAGCAGCACAACTGTTTTCAACATTGATGATGATAATAAGAAATGTTACCTGAGCAGCAAATCATCATATTAGAATTATGTCTGAAGGATCATGTGACACTGAAGACTGGAGTAATGATGCTGAAAATTCAGCTTTGATCAAGGAGTAAATCTCATTTTAAAATATATTTGCATAGAAAAGAGTTATTTTATAATATTTCACAATATTACTGTTTTGACTGTATTTTTTGATGAAATAAGTGAGCAGAAGAGACTTCTTTCAAAATGTTTTTTTTTTTTAATGTTTTTTTAAACTTTTGACAGGTGCTGTAATAGTTTGTTTCACATTGTCACTGTCCTTTCTGAACTCATACATGCTCTGGGTTAGCAGGTTGGATTGATATCGTCACAAATCCTGGCATTCAGCTCCCTTTGGAGTGTGTAAGGATTTTCACGATATTTGCCTCATCCTACAAGCTTACGTGAAAAAGATTTATCACTCGTTTGGTTTATTTTTGTCCTTTCAGCTCATGTTAGAGCGTCTCAGAGAACAGCCAGAATCAGGGTGTGTGAAACCATCACGTCACAGTGAAACTTTCAGTTTTCTCTCAGCAGACATTCATTATAGACTGTCTGTGAATACTCGACCCTCACTGTGAATGTCTTCTTGCATATTAAGTCACGTCATAGTGCTAAGTTTAACCATGACGGCACAGTCCACATACTTAGAAGTCAACTCTGTGCCTTTTCCCACTGCCTACGGATACTGACCTAGTGAAGCCAAAATTAAATATGCAAAATAGGGGAGATTTAGGCTGGCCCTCTCAGATGTGTTCACCAATCCTGTGTGAAGAAATCTTACAAAATGTAGGTAGAAAGTCTGTTTCATTCAATATTTATGCTACTGTTCAAAAGTTTGGGGTCTGTAAGAATTTTTTTTTTTTTTTTTTTTAAGAAATTAATACTTTTATTCAGCAAGGAAACAATAAATTGTGACATTACACATGTGACATTAAGGACATTTATAAGGTTGAAAACGTTTTCTATTTCAAATAAATGCTGTTCTTTTGAATTTTATCAAAGGACCCTGAAAAAAAAAAAAAAAAAAAAAAAAAAAAAAAAAAAAATATATATATATATATATATATATATATATATATATATATATATATATATATATATATATATATATATATATATATATATATATATATATATATATATATATATATATAGTACAGTCCAAAAGTTTGGAACCACTAATGTTTTTAATGTTTTTAAAAGAAGTTTCGTCTGCTCACCAAGGCTACATTTATTTAATTAAAAATACAGTAAAAAACAGTAATATTGTGAAATATTATTACAATTTAAAATAACTGTGTACTATTTAAATATATTTGACAAAGTAATTTATTCCTGTGATGCAAAGCTGAATTTTCAGCATCGTTACTCCAGTCTTCAGTGTCACATGATCCTTCAGAAATCATTCTAATATGCTGATTTGCTGCTCAAGAAACATTTAATGTGTACAATTGTACAAAATATTTGTGTACAATATTTTTTTTCAGGATTATTTGATGAATAGAAAGTTCAAAAGAACAGTGCTTATCTGAAATCTAATCTTTTGTAACATTATAAATGTCTTTACTGCCACTTTTGATTGATTTAATGCATCCTTGCTGAATAAAAGTATTCATTTCTTTAATTTCTTTTCAAAAAAATAAAAATAAAAATTCTTACTGACCCCAAACTTTTGAACGGTAGTGTATAATGCTACAGAAGCTTTGTATTTTAGGTAAATGCTGTTCTTTTGAACTTTCTATTCATCAAGGAATCCTGAAAAAAAAGTACACAACTGTTTTCAACATTGAAAATAATCATAAATGTTTATTGAGCAGCAGATCAGCATATTAGAATGATTTCTGAAGGATCAAGTGACACTGAAGACTGGAGTAATGATGCTGAAAATTCAGCTTTGCATCACAGGAATAAATTACTTTGTCAAATATATTTAAATAGTACACAGTTATTTTAAATTGTAATAATATTTCACAATATTACTGTTTTTTACTGTATTTTTAATTAAATAAATGTAGCCTTGGTGAGCAGACGAAGCTTCTTTTAAAAACATTAAAAATCTTAGTGGTTCCAAACTTTTGGACTGTACTGTGTGTATATATATATGTATAATATAATATATATGAAGCAGCACAACTGTTTTCAACATTGATAATAATCAGAAATATTTCTTGAGCAGCAAATCAGAATATTAGAATGATTTCTGGGATCATGTGACACTGAAGACTGGAGTAATGATGCTGAAAATTCAGTGTTTAATCACAGGAATAAATTACATTTTAAAATATATTCACATAGAAAACTTTCACAATACTGTTTTCTGAATTGTTGATCAAATAAATGCAGCCTTGTTGAGCATAAGAAACTTTTTTGCAAAAAAAAAAAAAAACCTTTCGATGGCATACTAGTGTAGAGGAAGTTGCAGTGATTACAGAAGAAAAACATATGGGTCTCTATGGATATTGAGCTGAAGATATTTATGGATCAACTCTTTTGTTTATTTTGTTTCTGAACCCTCAGTAATAATCTACAGTGATGTCTATAAAGTTTCACAGGGCGTTGCTCGTTCTCACACCTCAAACACACACACACACACCTCTCGTCATTGGCACTGACTCACACTGACAGACATAGCAGGGGCTCTTAGACCGGGAGGGAATCCCAAGGCTTTCCTGTACATATATATATATGCACTAGGAAGTCCACATTCTTTCACGTCCTGTTCAGCTCTCCCCTGAGCTACACATTTCATTGGCTGTGCTCAGCCCTGTTTTCCACAGCTGTCAGGATCACTGATGAAGGCCACAAGGATGATTGCATGGATTCATGTGTTGCTCCAAAAGATGTATTAATATGCTCTGCCTAAAAGCTAATGGCAATGCATCATTTTTTTTCAAAACTTCCATTTTGTCAGACAAACTATAGAGGCCGACTGAACTTTTAAATGTACAAAAAGATAGTGTTATATAATGTAAATAAAGCTAATTTTTGGCCATTTAGTACGAGCAACTTAACTGTGAATGTTCAGTTTGAAGTGTTTTTCATTATATTTTATTATAAAAGTTAGAGTGATTAATGTTCTCTTCAGTGAAGTTTCTTCCATTTCAGCTAGTGTATTTAACTTGTTTGGATACAGAATATAAAAGTTGTTCTATATAACTCTTTCATTTTGCTCAACAAACCAATGCACAAGTTAGACAATCAAAGAAAGTTATATTAATGTTAAAGGGTTAGTTCACCCAAAAATGACTATTATGTCATTCTCACCCTCATGTCGTTCCAAACCCGTAAGACCTCCGTTCATCTTCAGAACACAGTTTAAGATATTTTAGATTTAGTCCGAGAGCTTTCTGTCCCTCCATTGAAAATGTATGTACGGTATACTGTCCATGTCCAGAAATGTAATAAAAACATCATCAAAGTAGTCCATGTGACATCAGTGGGTTAGTTAGAAGTTTTTGAAGCATTGAAAATACATTTTGGTCCAAAAATAACAAAAACTACGACTTTACTCAGCATTGTCTTCTCTTTCGGAATCCTTTCCATTGAATTGATTCCATTGAATCCTTTCATCTGTCGGCGTTGGTAATGCACTTTTACGTCGTTGTTTTTGGCGATTAGGACATCCGCGACATGCACACTTACGCACCATTTTAAAAAATATAGCAATACCAAAATACAAACAATGACTGTAAACGAAGCTCGGGCGCACCGGATAACACGTCAGCAGCGTCTTACTTTTTGTTATTTTTGGACCAAAATGTATTTTCGATGCTTCAAAAACTTCCAACTAACCCACTGATGTCACATGGACTACTTTGATGATGTTTTTATTACCTTTCTGGACATGGACAGTATACCGTACATACATTTTCAATGGAGGGACAGAAAGCTCTCGGACTAAATCTAAAATATCTTAAACTGTGTTCCGAAGATGAACGGAGGTCTTACGGGTTTGGAACGACATGAGGGTGAGTCATTAATGACATAATTTTCATTTTTGGGTGAACTAACCCTTTAATGTCAATGCTCAGCTTAACTTGAAAATCCAAGCTTTTTGGATCCACAAGTAAAAACATTATTTTTGAGTTTATAGAACTTGATATATTATGATTGATGAAAGCACAAGACCAATTTTAATTTCATACAACAATTTTATCCATAAGTTGAGCCCTGAAGCTGGTTGCCTCAAGTTTGAGTTTTCACAACTTCCCAATTCTGTCTATTTTTTAATTATTTTTTTTACAGTATATATAGTAAGTGCAGCTTCCATACTACTGTCCATTTGAAATAAATGACTTACTGTCTGTCGGTTGTCGAAGTGAAAAGGCAGCTTTAGTCTCAAAGCCTCCAGTAGTGACTATCCTGAGATGTGTTGTCAAAGACAGTCTATAAGATGGTTGTTTCTTTTTTTTTTTTTTTTTGGATATGCTTTTTAAAGGAGTGTGTTGTGATTGGTCAAGTGCTTCGAGCATGTTTGGGAAATGTAGTATAAACTTACCATAACCGCGAGTTGCAACACACTACTAAGTCAACCAGGCCCCGCCCCCTTTATTCTGCGTATTGGGTGGGAATTTTGTGAGGAATATTGTGACGTGTTTGTTCCTGGAATTAAACTCAAGGCTACAATGGAGACGTTTCAGTGAGTTCAGAAACGGTGACACTGATATAGAGAAGAACTCCCGCTGGAGAGGCTGCAGAGCTTTTTCATGCTCAAACAGCAGCATTACCGTGCCGAGCTCACCAAACCCTGACTCCTTTGTTGATTAGACTCTCTGGTGGTCTTGGAACTGAAGCACAAAATCTCTTTCCTTGGTAAACAAGTAATGAGGTAGTGCAGGCTCTCTTGGACAGACGCTGTACCTGTGGTTAGTATTCAGCACGTATGAGTTGGCGAGCTGTACTTGGCACCAAAGTTTGTGCCAGGAGTCGTGCCAGCTTCAAATGGCACACAAACTGACATTAGTCTCATATGTCTTTATTTGTTCTCTTGTCCAGTAACCTAGTTGAGTCTGAGTTTTTTCATTTGTTGTTATTCAGGTGCAGATCCTTGCACCAGATTGAGATGAATTTTAGATCTTTAAGATGAACTGATTTAATATTCTACTCAGCCCAGAGAACGAATGCTGTTCTAACCAGGTGTGATTGTATTGTCTTATCCAGCCACAAACACAACAAAAAAATGAACGACAGGATGTTTTGTTAGTTGATCAGGTTTTTTGTTGCATCACACTGGACAACTCCAATCACTTTTTTTTTTTTTTTTTTTTTTTTTTTTTTTTGATTTTGAGTTGGTGATGATGCAGTTTAATCTGTCAGTAAGTAATAAAGAGCCAGAAACCTTTCTTTTTAGTGGTTTTCGGTTAAATTGCCGCCCTCTTCTGCTCAAACACAGCACATTCCCAGCAGCAGCAGCAGCAGCAGTGGTAGAGAACAGTTTAAAGCACATTTAAAGCTCATTTTCTTACACATGCATGTGTTTGTGTGTTTGAGTATTCCTTCATACGTGTGTATGAGCATGTGCTTGTGTGTGTTTAGTCTGTTGACTCTGAGCTCAAAGAGGTTCATAACAAAGGCAGGAAGACAGCATGGAGTCCATGTGAAGATTTACAGATGTGTTTACTTGTGTGGAATCTGTTCTTTCCACATGAAAGGCCAACTGTTGTGTTTGTAGCGTCACAGGCAGTTAGATTCTTGTACCTTTGTGAGATTCTTGTGGTTCTGTTATAGTGGATTTTGTTACAGGTGTAGTATACTGTACATTACCGTTCAAAAGTTTGGGGTCGGTAAGATTTATTTATTCATTTTTTTTTTTTTTTTTTTTTTTTTTTTTTTAGAAGAATTAATTTTATTCATCAAGGATGCATTGAGTTGACCAAAACTGAAAGTAAAGACCTTTATAATGTTACAAAATATTTAGATTTCAAATAAATGTTGTTGTTTTGAACAATAAAATAAAAAAAGTATCACAATTTCTACAAAAATATGAAGCAGCGCAGCGGTTTTCAACATTGATAATAATAGTAAATGTTTCTTGAGCATCAAATCATCATATTAGAATGATTTCTGAAGGATCTGGAGGATCTGAAGGATTTCTGGAGTAATGATGCTGAAAATTCAGCTTTCATCACAGGAATAAATTACACTTTACAAATAATTCACATAGAAAACAGCTATTTTAAATTGTAATAATATTTCACAATATTACTGTTTTTACTGTATTTTTCATCAAATAAATGCCACCTTGGTGAGCAGAAGAGACTTTCAAAAATCTTAAAATTGACCACAAACTTTATAATATACAGCTGTCAGACATTTTTACAGTGCCTAGTCACTACTCTGTTCATCCATTTGTTGAAATTCTATACAAACTCTTCAGGCTCAGTTGTTTGTAATCCTAAATTCCTCAAGTTTGAAAGTGTTTTATTGGCACGGAAATGTTCACTCTTGTTTAAAGGAATTGTTCATCTCAAAAATGAAAATTCTGTCATCATTCACTTTCACAATGTTTTTTTTTTTTTTTTTTTCATTTGCATTGAAAAGAGTCGTACAGAAATGAAGCAGAATTTTTCTTGTGTTCCGTGTACTAAAAAAACAGTTTGGAAAAACACTAAGAGATCACTGAATTTTTATTTTAATTTAGTTATTCCTTTAAAGTGCTTTCTTGCCACCTTTACATTTTGGCTTTGTTGTCAGAGTTCACTTATACATTTAGGCTTATTATGAGGCTCCAAACCTTCTAAATATTTGTTGTATGGAAACCTACAGTTGAATATGTCAGTCTTGAATATATTATATTGTTAATGTGACATCTGTAAATCACACTAAAATATACAGACACACAAAAACATTTGCAAACTCTGCTCTACAGAGTCATTCATTTTTTACTGAGTTTGTAATCCGTAGTAAACTGCTTATTCACAAGTAATGCAAGGCTTAGATTATAGCTCTGCATTCAGGGAAAGTAACAATTAAAGCTGCATTAACAAGTACTTTGTGAAAAGAGCCAGTTTTTGAAGGGAAACAGTGCAGTACTTTAACTAGTGAGTATGAACTGCTCTAGCAGTATTGGGGTCTGTTTTTACCTCTTTCTCATTGTCTCTGGATGTTCATTGGATGGGACAGGAATTTCTAGCCCATTAAAGTGTCTGGCGCTGCTCCAGTGGTGCAGGCTGGGAATTATTGAAGCAGAAAGACACTTTAAACTATGAGTTTTCCAACAAGCCCTCTTATTTGTTTTTCTCATTTTGATTTATGAATCTGCCAACAGCTAATTATCAGAGGTTCTCACTCCCTCACTCATGACTGCAGGGATTCAAATTCTCCGTCGCTATAAAGGATTGCAGAGAGGCGTGTATGAGATCAGTGCAGATATCGGGCTTGGAGTCAAAATGCCAACAAAATGCCCCCTGAATTCAAGATACAGAGGCAAAAAATTCCCCGTGCACAATTAAGCTAAATCGATTCCTGATTAAAGTCGTGAATAAAGTGAAATGTGAAAGTGAATGAAAAGTATTGATTACTCACATTGCATCAAAGATTTTTGCAGCATTGAGACTCCAATCAAACACGTTTCTATTGAGCGTATGAATGCAATGGCCAATCAGAGGCATTTGAAAAGCATTCTAGAAACGTTTGCACAAGATGGTTGATTATTTGTATGACTAAAAAGTGTCAAACGCTGCAAAAAGTATGTTTTATATTGAAAACAGCCCTGAAGTTATGCAAGCTGGCTGTTGTAAAACATTGTCTTCCCGTAAAACGCTCTTGGTCTCAAATTGACAATTAAAGTTTTCATCCATAAGAACTGTTTTGTGACTGTGCTCAGTTATGTATTAGGCCACACATGCTGTAAAGGGGAGAGTTTGTCAAGCAGTGTTTTGTTTGTGGTTGTTCGGTGTTACTCCATTAGTCACTCTGTTGCTGATACAGATCTGTCTGGATTCTCAGCAACAGACAGGCAAGATTAATCACCAGCATATCTATTCTTTAAACTAGTTCCCCTTCCATGGCATGTTTGACATTATTGATGATGTGAGGGTGAAATATACATTTTAATATTTTACCTTAATCATGCCATTGCTTTGTTTAAAAGAAAGGAAAGAAAAGTTTTGATAACATTTCATGTTTTGATGTTTGATGTTTTTATGGAGGCCACTCAGTATTCATTTGGCAAATTGATAATTCAAATAAAAAGTTAATGAGGAAATTAATGACTAAAATATATAAAAAATGATCAGTAAATTAAAAAAAAAAATACACTGCCATTCAAAGGGTTTTTTTTTTTTTTTTTTTTTTTTTTTTTTTTAAGTTTTTGAAAGAAGTCTGCTGCTCATCAAGGCTGCATTATTTGATCAAAGATACTGTAAAAACAGTAATATTGTGAAATATTATTGCAATTTAAACTGTTTTCTGTGAATATATTTTAAAATGTAATTTATTCCTGTGATCAAAGCTGAATTTTCAGCATCATTACTCCAGTCTTCAGTGTCCTTCAGAAATCATTTTAATATGATGATTTGCATTTCTGATTATCAGTGTTGAAAACAGTTGTGATGCTTCAAATTTTATATTTCAGGATTCTTTGATGAATAGAAAGTTCAAAAGAACAGCATTTATTGGAAATGGAACTCTTTTGTAACATATCCTTAAAGTATTAATTTCCTTAAAAATTCTTTTGAACGTTTGTGTAAACAAATCTTCAGTTATTCAGCTATTATTAGCTATTATAATTAAAACCAGTTATTTTTAAAGCAATATTATGTTTAATACAAATGAAGTTCTATGTGCCGATTACCAACTACAGTAATGAACTAACTATGGGAGTCTGTGATTTGCACCGTGGTAAATGTTAAAATAATTTTTTTCTATCTGTTATTGCTTTGTTCTGGCATCCAATCTGCTTTCATTCATGTAACAGAAGCTGCCGTTGGTCACTGCTGATAGTGATGGTAGTAAAATAGTGTTTATTGGTTTATCAAATGATTATGGCATCGGCAGTAAAACTTTCCATTCATTCCTCTGATAATGTTACTCAATTACAGGGTTAATGATCTATGTCTTATTTCTTTATAGTCTCTATCTCCCTCACAACACCTGTTGTGTGTCTTAAATCAGCGATGTTAGAAAACCGTTAAACAGTCATTATTGTATAATTATGTACGGTGACGCAGAAATGACAGGTCTGACCTTTCACTGTGTGCAATGGCTCTCAGCTATCATTATTGCCTGTGTGTGAGATGGGATACGCACTCTCCTTTAAACCAATTAGATTTCAACAAAAGACGCAGAGCTGGAGTGGAAGTTTATTGCTGATACACCCTCTTTCTACAAAGAAACTCTCAGCCACTGGTCGTGTGGGAATATCTGGACTCACCTGGGTGGGAGGGGGGACGCTTTCAACCTGTAGCTCTGGAAAACGACACGCGGTAGAACGTGAGACAGAGAAGTGAGCGGGGAAAACTGAGCATTCAACTATAGGAGCGAAGGAAGTCATTAAAACACTCGAATACTGTTCCTCTTCACCACACTGCATGATGGATCTGTACTGCTCCAATAAAGGTAGGAGATGGTCGTGTTCGGAGGAATAACAGGGCAGACGGAGAGGGTGGAACTTTAGAGCGCAGGTGTAAGACGTTCACTGGATAGTGAACTACAGCAGCTGCTCATGTGTGTGTCATATGAGAGCCATGGTGAACTGGATTGGCTTTGGTTTCTAACAAATCCATTGTCAGAAAGATACTTTCATTGGCTAGACTGACTACAGTACAGTAACTTAATTCATCAACACCACAGCGGCAGTATACTGCAAGATAATAGTGTTAAATTGATATCTGTAGTGCGTGAAGTTAATAAAGATATATTAGTTCTGTTTAAACAGTAGAAACCATAAGGGCTCATTTTAAATAAAAAATAAATTACATTTAAAATTCTAATTAGATAAGAAGGCACACTGGGATGTGTAGGGCTCCGGCTGGGTAGATAGTAAGGTAATTGGTTTTAAATTAAAGGGGTGGTTGATTATGATTTCACTTTTTTAACTTTAGTTAGTGTGTAATGTTGCTGTTTGAGCATAAACAACATCTGCAAAGTTATAACGCTCAAGTTCAATACAAAGAGAGAGATTTTCTTTTACAGAATTTGCTGTTTAAGGACTACAACAAACAGCTGGTAGGGACTACAACGAGCTTCTTCCTGGGTTAGTGACACCACTAATCCTAAAATTATAAATAATAAGAAATATGACATCCACTCAGACAGGTGTCACTATAAAGCAATGCCGTTTTTTTTAGGACTAAAAGGCATTTAAGGGAATAAAGAAGAAATAAGCATAGTAAAAGAAAAAATATGCTCACATTCACTCTTGTTTGTGTCTAATATGTCAAAAATGTACGAAACATCATTTAAATTATAGCATATTTTCGATTCAAAATCGTGAAATTCCATTAAAGGTGCCCTCGAATGAAAAATTGAATTTATCTTGGCATAGTTGAATAACAAGAGTTCAGTACATGGAAATGACATACAGTGAGTCTCAAACTCCATTGTTTCCTCCTTCTTATATAAATCTCATTTGTTTAAAAGACCTCCGAAGAGCAGGCGAATCTCAACATAACACCGACTTTTACGTAACAGTCGGGGTGTACGCCCCCAATATTTGCATATGCCAGCCCATGTTTCCAACATTATAAAAGGCAAGCGAAAAATGGCAGATGGAGCAATAATAACTGACATGATCCATGATAACATGATATTTTTAGTGATATTTGTAAACTGTCTTTCTAAATTTTTCATTAGCATGTTGCTAATGTACTGTTAAATGTGGTTAAAATTACCATCGTTTATTACTGTATTCACGGAGACAAGAGAGCTGTCGCTATTTTCATTTTTAAACACTTGCAGTCTGTATAATTCATAAACACAACTTCATTCTTTATAAATCTCTCCAACAGTGTAGCATTAGCCGTTAGCCACGGAGCACTATCAAACTCATTCAAAATCAGAAGTAAACAATATAACAGTATACAATACTCACATAATCCGACGCATGCATGACGAACACTTTGTAAAGATCCATTTTGAGGGTTATATTAGCTGTGTAAACTTTAAGGCACTGTTCAAGGCAAGCGCGAGCTCTGTGGGCGTGGACCACGGGATTTAAAGGGGCCGCAGCATAAAATCGGCGCGTTTATAATGATGCCCCGAAATAGGCAGTTAAAAAAATTAATAAAAAAAAATCTATGGGGTATTTTGAGCTGAAACTTCACAGACACATTCAGGGGACACCTTAGACTTATATTACATCTTTTAAAAACATAATCTAGGGCACCTTTAAAAAGTTGAGTAGTTTCCATCACTGTATGTTACTGTGGGTCGTTAAACATATCCATCGTAAAACACTTGATAAAAATATTAAATGTTTAGCTAATTATATCTTGCCACACACGCACTCTCACTGTAAAAACTAAAAGCGTCGTGTTGGAATTCACACTCGTCTTCAGTGAATAGTAAGTGTAACAGGGGCAAAACTAAGGTTCTTGTTTGTCGTTTTTGTGGCAAATAAAGCCAATAACAATAAAAAGTAGCCGACTACACCACCTGGACTGACCACTGAGACCCAGGACTCAATTTAACCCAAATTTCACTTGTTCACTATCCACTGAGGGCTGGACAATCACACATTGACACTCAAGGGGTATATCAAATTACAAAAGCTTTTTATTCACATAAAAGTAAAACTCTATAAAATGTTATGAATGAGGAAGATGCAGCAAAATATTCAGTCTATAGAAGAATGTAGTGATGCGTTTTATCTTTAGACGAATGCAGCACAATGTTCTGTCTTTGGAAACAGTCCGACTCTCTTTTTGGGTCAGAAGCAGCAACAGTCTTGTTTCAGTCCCACAGTGACAGGGGCCTCCACAGAATCTGGCCAATAGTGAACTGAAAAACAGATAAGAAACAACTGCCAGGATCTCCAGTCCAATATAAGCAATTAAACACCCCAATCACTACTCTCACTAATGCACACAATAACCAACCACAGCACAATACATCAAACACCCAGTATCACAGCATTAAATGAAAAGATAAATATAAATAAAAAGAAGTGACTATTGGCTGGCACACTGGCAATTAGTTATCTCAGTCTTTACTAATTAAAAGATACAGTACAGTCCAAAAGTTTGGAACCACTAAGGTTTTCAATGTTTTTAAAAGAAGTTTCGTCTGCTCACCAATGCTACATTTATTTAATTAAAAATACAGTAAAAAACAGTAATATTGTGAAATATTATTACAATTTAAAATAACTGTGTACTATTTAAATATATTTGACAAAGTAATTTATTCCTGTGATGCAAAGCTGAATTTTCAGCATCGTTACTCCAGTCTTCAGTGTCACATGATCCTTCAGAAATCATTCTAATATGCTGATCTGCTGCTCAATAAACATTTATGATTATTTTCAATGTTGAAAACAGTTGTGTACTTTTTTTTCAGGATTCCTTGATGAATAGAAAGTTGAAAAGAACAGCATTTATCTGAAACACAAAGCTTCTGTAGCATTATACACTACCGTTCAAAAGTTTGGGGTCAGTAAGAATTTTTATTTTTATTTTTTTGAAAAGAAATTAAAGAAATGAATACTTTTATTCAGCAAGGATGCATTAAATCAATCAAAAGTGGCAGTAAAGACATTTATAATGTTACAAAAGATTAGATTTCAGATAAACACTGTTCTTTTGAACTTTCTATTCATCAAATAATCCTGAAAAAAAATATTGTACACAAATATTTTGTACAATTGTACACATTAAATGTTTCTTGAGCAGCAGATCAGCATATTAGAATGATTTCTGAAGGATCATGTGACACTGAAGACTGAAGTAACGATGCTGAAAATTCAGCTTTGCATCACAGGAATAAATTACTTTGTCAAATATATTTAAATAGTACACAGTTATTTTAAATTGTAATAATATTTCACAATATTACTGTTTCTTACTGTATTTTTAATTAAATAAATGTAGCCTTGGTGAGCAGACGAAACTTCTTTTAAAAACATCAAAAATCTTAGTGGTTCCAAACTTTTGGACTGTACTGTAGATGATGGGAATGAACAACAAAAGTCTTTATCCAGCAATCTCGTTCAATACAGCAGTACTGGAGTGGTACTCACAATATGACCGGGTAGCGATTTTCACTACCCAGTCCAGATGAATTCCAGTGTTGAAAATGGAGTTACTCTGCGTCACCGTCGTGTTCACTGCACCTCGAATCACTCGCACGCTTCTCCAACGCCAGCGCCTGCGCACCACCGCTCTACCACCAGACGGCAACTTCCGATGTACCAGCACGTGACTGAATGTCTTCCAATAGGGGCACATAAGCCCCGCCTTCAAAAAAAAAAAGATTTGTTGGATTTACTTAAAAAAGAAGTGTCAAGTGGTTCCATGCAACTATATTGAGTAATTTGTACAAATAACAATTTAGTTGTATGAACAAAAGAAATTCAAGTAAAGCTGACAAAATTTCTTTGAGTAAATACAAATCATTTGAATTTGTCAGTTACATAATATTAATATGTGCTGTTTACTTAATAATGTTATGTTTATTATGTAAGGTGAACACATTTATTGACTAAATTTACCTCATTAAATTAACTATTTACTCTACAAAATGCACTCAAACAAACAAAAAACCCTCATTGAACAAAGTCAATTGAAATTCGAACAATAAAAACCATTTTGTGGCTCTTTAATGTGTCGTGACAGATCGCCGTAGCGCCTCAGCTCAAGCGGCTCGTGAACCGATCATCTCTTCCTACTTGTTAATTTATTGCATCAAATAAACATGAATGAACATGAGAAGGAATGTTGTTTCAAACACGGAAAGACGTCAGTACAGAAAACGGCTGGTAGGGACTACAACGAGCTTCATCCCGGGTTAGTGACATCACTAACCCTAAAATTTACATAAACCCCACCCCTGATAACACACACAAAGGGGGTGAGGCCATGTTGGGCTGCTTTAGAGTAGAGGAAGAGTTGTTGTAGTAGAGTGTTGTTACTGCTTCACAAACGAGGGTCAATTCAATGCTGGATTTGCACCAAAGATTTGAACGGTTTGAACAATGTAAGGCTGAACACCATTGCTAACAATCCTCATTTTGGCTGCGTGAGATTCTCCAGCTTTGTTGTTGTTGAGCAACCGAAGCGTGAGCTGTTAAAGCTCCGCCCTCTTCTGGAGCAGCAGCTCATTTGCATTTAAAGGGACACACACAAAAACAGTGTGTTTTTGCTCACCCAAATAGAGGCAAATTTGACAAACTATAAATGATCTGTGGGGTATTTTGAGCTGAAACTTCACAGACACATTCTGGAGACACCAGAGACTTATATTACATCTTGTAAAAGTGGCATAATAAATTTCTTTTAAATAATATTCAACTCAACCCTAGTATCTTAACTATTGCAACTTGTATTTAGGTCTGTTGACACCAGTTGACTCTTGTTTAATATTTAGGACATCTTGTAGTGGATTTTCAATAGACTTGAAGTAAGTTTTTTTTTTTTTTTTTTTTTTTTTTTTTTTTATGTGTGTTTTTCACATAATATATGCAATTTAAATGTACCTGAAAACAGTACACTGCTATTTAAGAATTTGAAAAAGTTAAGAAATTATATGATTTTAAAGCCTTTTAATCTAAAGGTTTCAGCTTAAATTCTTTAATTTAGTTTTGCAGATGAAATTAAATTTTACCAAATGTAGCAATTTCTTTGAATTCAAAATAGCATTTTAATGAATTAATTAGCCTAATTTCATTATTTTTGGTAACACTTTACAATACGGTTCCATTTGTTAACATTAACTAACAAAATATATGCAAAATATTTCTAAAGAAGTATTAATATTATTTAATAGATATGTGAACTGGTAAAATGAATGATAAAAAAGGCTACATCTGTATTAATCTGGATATATTTTCAAACAGTGTTTTTCACTAACATTTTCCAAATGTTTCTTGTCCACCGTCAAAGACAGAAAATGCTAAAAAAAATCATCGTACTGCAGAGGCGTGAAATGTAATAAATGCTTGCTGAGATGAAACCGAGAGATCAGACATAATAAAGTCCTTCCACTATTCTGGCACGATCATTTTTATTAGTAAAATATCTTGACTATCTTTATTATTGACTAGTGAGTCAATCACCATTCAGTGTCATATACATTTACGCATGTCATCTTTGCAGGAATGTAGTATGAAGATTGTACAAAGTAACATTGCAACACTGTGAAAGTGAATGACACAAAGCAGGTACATACTGGTATAAACATAGATATCTATAGATACAACATGCCTCACATGACTAAACATGCGTCAATGTTTTCTAACACCTCAGTTTTCATAATTCAGAAATCTCCATTTTCACAGGATAAAAACGCATCTCAGCGTGGATGGAAGACAAAAAAATGATGCATTTGCAAATGTATTCAGATTAGTGTAGATGTACTGTAACAAATGCATGGCTCATTGTTAATTATTAACTAATGGGACCTTATTGTAAAGTGTTACTGTATTTTTTTTTAATGGATGATTTTGAGAGAATCATGAAGTAAAAGCAGGTTTGGATTTGTTGAATGTTTCTTTTGCTATGCTCATACTTATATTCATGTAGTTTTCATGACTTTATCACTGTACAGACTTTAGACTGCTAGTGATCTCCAGTGATCCTTTTAAACAGGTGGACAGACACATGCAGATATCAATGAAGTATGTGCAAACCCACACACACACACATACTGTTTGAACTCACACACAAAGTTTATAACGGATACCGTTTATAACAAAATGACCAGAATCATTAGGACTGAGCTCTGTGGTTCTGTGGTTGTGTGGCATTCCTGAAATGATTCATCCATCTAAAGACACTCCATAACTCTGAAGAGTCTCTGTTACTGACTGAAGCTCTCTGTTCTGCTAATGACATCTCATTCTGAGCCCAGACCACTCTGGCATTTACTGGATGACATGTAAAGCTCCATGAGCTTATGGAAATATGCAGAGGAAAGTTCTCGGTGCTTAATGCCAATGCCAGCTCACCATTCAGAGACCTTTCTCACACTGATAGCGAGAATGTTCGTCTACGACCTTCCGTGACTTTTAGTTTCCATTCAATGATCATGTGACCAAGACACACACCTAAAGATCATCTTCTGTCCAAGGTGTATACTTTTATTCAGTAAGGATGCAAATCAATAGTGACGGTAAAGACATTTATAATGCTACAAAAGATTTCTATTTCTAATAAATTCAGTTCTTTCTATTCATTAAATCATCCTGAAAAATAAAATATCACGGTTTCTACTAAAATATGAACTATTTTCAACATTGATAATAATCAGAAATGTTTCTTGAGAAGCAAATCATCATATTAGAATGATTTCTGAATGATCATGTGACACTGAAGACTGGAGTAATGATGCTGACAAATTCAATTACATTTTGACATATAATCGGATAGAAAACAGTTATTTTAAATTGCAATACTATTTCACAATATTGCTGTTTTTACAGTATCCATGATCAAATAAATGCAGCTTTGGTGAGCATAAGAGACTTCTTTTAAAAACATTTTTAACGTTTGAATGGTACATGCAATAGATGAAGGTTTCTGACATGATTAATGAGACATGCTTGATAAACTATAATAGATATGAGTCTTCTGTAAGCATGAACTGTTGTCTGTCTATCTGCTCAGTAACAGTCCACACTCAGCAGGTGGCAGTGTTTGAAAACACATTTGCTCTGCAGTGGTTGTTTCACACTGTTGTAACACCGTTTGCTCCCTTCACATGCCATATCTTCACATCGATATGGATTTTCCCTGAGGTCTGTTTTGCCCAGATTGCTGTGACCAAAATGTCCTGCAAAGTTGATATCAGTGTTTACTCTATTGTAATTTGATGCGGTATATCCACAGGCTGGAAACTAATGCCAGTTTTCTTTGTGTGTTTGTATTTGCAGGTGAGTTGCAGCTTTTTCTCCACATCTTACTGTCCTGAAGAGCTGTTTCAACAGGCAGCAGAGTTGTAGATGTCTCTACCTCAAGTATTACACACCATATTACACACTATAACTCTCATAAGAACTAGAAAATAACCTTTAGAGGTGTGAAACGGCTCCATTTTGCAGTTTACTGAGCTCAAAAAACCCTCAAAAGTGGTGGCTTTCTCAGACAATTCTCCATAACAATTTGATTTCTATGAACACAAAAAATGTTGCACAAAATAATTACAAAGAAATGCCATTTAACACATTGAATTAAACATGAAAGGTGTTTTCTTGTAAACATCCTCCAATAATCTCTCTATAAATCCCTTTTTACAGTGTCGATGAATGTAATGCGCTGTAGTTAGGCAGTGCTTCTGGATGTAAGCGAGTGTTGATGTATCTCAGTGAGGGTGTGGTGGGGCTCTTTTGTAGCGATGGATGTTGCTGTCTAGTACATACAGGTTCAAGGCCTTTCAAAACCGGGTCATAATCATCTTATCCATTGGTTGTCCTGTCAGCCTACAGCGTCTGAAATGCGGCCAGGCTGCATTGTGCCTTCAGCTTCGATGTCTTTCACCTCTTAGGGTGGAGTTTATTTTCATTGTTCTCTAAAGAAATCATACCTTTTTAACACCCTCTGTATGTAACCTGAGCAGGCGGCGCACACAAATACACCCACACCCACAACCATACACACTAAACACACTGTGTAACGTCATGCTCGGATTATGCTGTTACCAGCACATATCATGTTTTCTTATTTGAGGAAAAGATGCTTAATGTGTTAGACATTTCATCATGTTTTAAGCTCAGTCTCTTGAAAGGCCTTTTCTGTCTCAATTTTTTCTTTAACTTTTAATGGCATAATGTGGTTGCATTATTGATGATGACAAACGGCTGCAATGATTAGAGTGACAACAAATCGTAATGAGCATATTGTATCATTTGTTTGTAGGCAACACTGCAGTTTATGAAGCAACTGATCACTTGTGATTCTAAAGTGCTCTGCTAAAAAGTCAGCAGGAAATAGAAATTGTGATAGAATTTTCTTTCCTATTGTGATGAATATCTTAATGAAAGGGCTTATGGAACAAGAACAAATGTAAGGCGGGACTTGATTTTGTTCATGGGCGATTGATTGGATGGTTGTGGTTTGCCATTGGTGGATCTGATGTGAGTGACAGGTTGCCCCGCCCTTTTCATCATAGAAGAGAAGAAATGTCCCTTCAAGAGGGAGGGGAAGATATTTTGATTCAAGATTAAGAGGGCACATGAATTAAAAAAAACAAAACATTGATGTGCATGTGCATCATTTATTATAAATACTGCAATATTCCATAACGAAATAAGAATTATCATTTCATGGTGTCTTTAAGTCAATCCTGGGTGACATCTGCAAATACAATATTTCTACAGAAATTAATAATATGTAATATGACATCCACACATACAGGTGTCACTATAAAGCAAGGCTGTTTTTTTTTTTTTAGGATTAAAAGGCATTTAAGGGAATAAAGAAGAAATAAATATGCTAAATGAAGTTCTAGATCTAATTATAGCCTATAGGCCTAGTTGTGAAGTAGCCCATTTAAACTCTTTACAAATAATATTTTATTTAAAAATATGCACAAATTCACTCTTGTATGTGTCTAATATGTCAAAAATGTACGAAACGTCATTTAAATTATAGCATATTTTCAATTCAAAATGGGGATATTCCATTAAAAAGTTGTAGTTTGCATCACTGTATGTTACTGAGGGTCGTTAAACATCGTAATTAAATCCATCGTAAAACAGTTGTCAAATATTAAATGTTTAGCTAATTATATCTTACCACGTACGCACACACTCTCACTGTAAAAACTAAAAGCGTCGTGTTGGAATTCACACTCATCTTCAGTGAATTGTAAGCCCCGCCTTCAAAAAAAAAAAAAAAAAAAATGATTTGTTGGATTTACTTAAAAAAGAAGTGTCAAGTGGTTCCATGCAACTATATTGAGTAATTTGTACAAATAACAATTTAGTTGTATGAACAAAAGAAATTTAAGTAAAGCTGACAAAATTTCTTTGAGTAAATACAAATCATTTTAATTTGTCAGTCAATATTAATATGTGCTGTTTACTTAATAATGTTATGTTTATTATGTAAAGTGAACACATTTATTGACTTAATTTACCTCATTAAATTAACTATTTACTCTACAAAATGCACTCAAACAAACAAATAAACTAACAAAAAAAAAAAAAAACTCTCATTGAACAAACTCAATTGAAATTCGAACAATAAAAATCGTTTTGTGGCTCTTTAATGTGTCGTGACAGATTTCTGTAGTGCCTCAGCTCAAGTGGCTCGTGAACCGATCATCTCTTCCTACTAGTTCATTTATAGTAGAGCTGCACGATTAATCATATCGCAATCGCAATCGCGATGTCAAGCTTGTGCGATTATATGACGCAAAATGCTGCGATTTTATGAAATAAAATAATAATAAGTTAATAAAAAAATAAAAAAATACATGTGTGGACACAACAACCCATTATCTGAGAGCTGTTTGCCCATTTTATACACCGCTAATAAAAAGAAGACCAGTCAGTTTCAGTTTAGGCAGTGGCATGTGTGGCGCGCACGGTCATGACTTTTCCGGTGTGCAGCGCAGAGAACGGGTAAAGATGGATGCGGAGCAAACGGTCACTGAACTGGTGGCAAGAAAAAACGCTACCTCTGTTATATGGCGATATTTTGGCTATAAGATTATAAACCCAGATTAGTAGTGGTTGAAGAGGAAAGAGAATTTAATTCGGTATCGCACGCAGCGCTGTTATCGGTGCGCACATGACGCACATACATACAAGGCTCGCGCGCACAGAGAGAGAGAGAGGCGCGTTATAGCTCTGCGAACTCCAAATTGATTTCTCTAGCTGCGTTCCATTCGACAGGGTCCCTACGCAGTGTTCACTGCTCCCTACTCCCTGAGCACGTTGAAGTGAACTTCGCTGACAATAATCTTTAATTTGGAATGCCCTGCAAACGTCATCAAAGAAAGTCAACGACAGAGTCGCAGAGATTGATAACATAAATAAATACATAAATAGATATTTTAATTTACTTTCGAATTTAAAATGGACTCTTAACAGATTTGAAGCTGTAACTGTCATGCCATATGAAAATAAGTTCTCATTTGGTTAACTGTATAAATGTATTCTTAATCCATGGTCTCCTGCGCTTTCTTTTCCACGCGCAGCCGCATAAACACTCCTGAGGTAACGTTAAATAAAATAAAATAAAATAAATGATAGAGCCTTAGCTGCTTTTCAACACTTTTACTTTGTCATGCCTATTCATACAATAAAATATACAAATGTAACACTCATCGCCATAACCATTCATACTTTCGTTCGTATAAAATGTATGAATACTCAAAACCAGAGAGCCGTTAAACTCTTTCAACGGCTCTGCTTCATCGTAGTTCTGAATGGTGACGTGGTGCGCAATGACAGTTGGGTAATTTTACCTCTCTACTTCCTGTGAAGTGATGTATCTATGTTCCCTTATTCCCTATGCCGTTCGCAGTGCCCTTCGAACTGAACATGTTCGCTCCCTTCGGAATGGAATCTCACTTAAGATGGCGAAATACCCTGTGAAGTCCACTTCGCAGTCCACTTACGATCGAATGGAACGCACCTACTTTCGCATCCTCAGTGCACTTTGGATGGTCACATACACGCATTATGTCAGTCAAAATACCCCTCTCAGCAAGTATTCATGTAAACACATTCAGTTATGTCTTAATTGAACGAGGTGAGAATTCGGATGTATATCTGTCCAATGTGTGCGTGCAGGTCTTACTCTTAAAGTGACAGCAACCTATAAATACCTGCTGTTGTCTGTCATGTAAATCAAACAACAAAACACAGCTTTAACAAAGATTAATCTATATTAAATTTATACAATGAACAGTGTCATTTTACATTTAATTATTACATATCTGTGCATGAAAATTAATACTACAGTTAGACCTTATACCAGTGGTTCTCAACTCCAGTCCTCGGGACCCACTGCTCTGCACATTTTGTATGTCTCTCTTATATGACACACTAAATTCAGTTCATGCAGACTCTCCTAATGAGCTGATGATCTAAATCAGGTGTGTTAAATAAGGGATACATACAAAATGTGCAGAGCAGTGGGTCCCGAGGACTGGAGTTGAGAAACACTGCCTTATACTTTATTTGTAACTTTATGTAGTATTTATCTATGCTTGTTGTAATTGGTGTAGTCTACAGTATTTGTTCTTTTTACAGTCTGTTCACTTGCCTTTAATAATGTATTATTTAGACTAGTAGTTTATGCTATGGTATCAGAATAGTTTAAGTGGGCTAAGTAATAAATGCAAAGTTAAGTTACCCCTATCCAATTTTTTTTTTTTTTTTTTGTGCTGATCTGAAAAATGATCTGATCCGTGACGTCATAACCGTGATGTGATCCGAACCGTGAGTTTTGTGATCCGTTGAACCACTACAGATTAGTAAAGAAACAAATATCTTAAATGGGATTATAACAAGTTTGCAGTAATACAAAGATGTTATTTAATTTCATTTCAATTTGAAAACGCTGTGCATTTGTTTGTTGTTGTTGCTAGTTTGAGTTGAGAAATACACATTTCAGCATTATCAGTAATCTGTGTGTGTATTTTCATTGAGAACCAAGCAAGATGACTCATGATACTATTTGTTTATTATATCGCTATCGCAAATCGCAATCGCAATATTGACCTCAATAATCGCAATATGACATTTTCCCCAAATCGTGCAGCCCTAATTTATAGCATCAAATAAACATGAATGAACATGAGAAGGAATGTTGTTTCAAACACGGAAAGACGTCAGTACACACCGTTTTTCAAGTTCAAGTCCACCGAGGTTAATCTTCTAACTCCTGACTGCTTTGTCGGACAAAGTGGTCCAACAAAGGTGGATTCGGCGTTATGATTGGTTAGATTGCTTGTCAATCAAACTCCCGTCGAAGGGTCAATTGAGAGGAATCCCATCCTACATGCGTGCATGAGTGCTCACAGCCTAAACACAGGCGCCACACTTTTGCATAATGGTAACCACAAAATTCAAAAACATTACAGAAACTCCTATAAATGTCCAACATAACTGAACATTAAACACCAACATAAACATCTTTCCCTTTACTGAAAACACATAAAAAAAAAAAACACTTTAATTCCTAAATTTTCTCTCCTAATGCATTCAGTTGTGAAGCATGCTAGGAACTACGGATCCACTGCCTAGTTAGTTATGTCAACATTAATTTGTTCGTTTCACTCAGCAATGTTAAGTTGGCTGAACAAACACTTAAGTAAAGCTGACAATACTCATTTTTAATAGAAACAAATTAAGTTAATGTAGTTACATGAGTTTTTTAAGTAATGTGAACAAGGATGGTTTGAGTGAAACTAACAACAGTGAAAGTTCATTTGGCCATCATTTTGACATTGACGAGCGCTATTAGACCGCTGAGGCAAACCAGCCTAAAGATTTAACTTTTTAAAATGTCTGTCATCCTAACAACAAACAGTGTGTGCATAATGTGCGTGCGTAAGAAATGTCAATTTGGCCATTTCCAGTTATTGGAAGGGACTTGTCCCCCTTAATGCCTGTGGTGGTTATGACCCTGCTAAAGACCAAAACCACTGTCATACTTGCCAGAACAAGATAAGCAAAAAATGGGGTTATATAGCATATACTGCTCCGATGTTGCAGAAATAATAATCAGCATGCTATTCCAAATTCAGCTTGTGTGTTTGTACAGAAGGTGTCGCTATGTTATATTGGATGAGAACTGTGCTTTTAAAAGCCAAAATATCAATATGAATCCAGTGGAAAGTATGCCCTGCTGTAAATGATGTGCATGAAAGCACATTTGTTCAGCCTTCAGAAGTTTCTCGTGTGCGAACAAAGGCTTTTTATCACATAACAACAGAGGGAGAAATGATCACAGATGTCCTTGTCCTGCTGTGAGATATCAGCTATTGCGCTTTTATTTGTTTATGATTAGATGAGGTGTGTTCTGCGGGAATCAAAGGCTTCTCGGCAGAGCGCACCACACCCATCCCGCTGCACTGATCCTGACATTTACACCGCTGAGGGCGGGGAATATGATTTCCTAGTGTTCCTCGTGGTGTTTAAGGGAATCCTTCCCATGCGGGATGAGACAAAAACAAAACTCTCTTTAATGAAAGTTACACAATGTGCTTTATGAAATCCTTGGCTGGGTTACAGAGAGACCATAAAATACTCCACATTCTTTGACTTGGACAAGGTTTTGGAGAAATTTAGCTCAGGCGGGATTCGTTCTAGAGCAGGTTTGCCTCAGTTGTGAGCAGGGCCGGGTCTAGGGGGGGGCTAGGGGGGCATTGCCCCCCAGAATTTCCTTGTGCCCCCCCAGAAATGTGCAGCCAACAATAAAAATGAATAGGCATACATAAACATTAAAAACGTCTTATCTATTGAATAAGGATCGGCCACTTTATTCACAGAAAAAAAGTGAATATTATGCTTATAATGATATTTAATCTCACAAAAATGGACTTAAAATCCAAAAACATGCGAACTGGGAAGTAACGAACATTAATCAGAAAATACGTCAGTGTACGCATAATCTTCAAGCAAGTAGCCTAAAAAAATAGCACGATGAGGAACACATCTGCATCAGCCGAACATATTTTCTGCATGCTGAGATAGCTGTCAGCAAACATTTCCTCAGTAATTTCGTTAACAATGAATAATTTGTACATTATGTCCAGGGGCGGCGCTAGGGGTGGGCTTAAGGGGCTGGAGCCCCGAATCTTTCAGGTTTGAGGTTTCTGTGATGTGTGTTTTAAAGAGAAGTGCGCACATTTACTCACACGATCAGCTGGTGATCTGTGTGATCAAAATAAAAGCACAGGGCTTTATCTTAGAAATTAGGACAAAAGTTTTGTAATTTCCCTGTTGTGTAAAGTAACTAATAAAAATTGTAATTTATTTTAGAGTGCATTTGTTACAATACTGTCATATGAATAATTATATAGGCCTAAAACATTATATTATTGTAATAATTGTTTGGCATCCAAAATACAATGTAGACTGAGACTCTATATCACAATTAAAAAGATGTTTGAGCCCTCTTTCATGACCAGGTACAATGCTGTTTCTTTGGTCAATTTGCACTCTGTACATGGGTTGAAGCTCTAAGTTTTGAGCTTCCAGAGTGCACCAGATTGATGCATTTAACCTTAAAATATACAAAAATTTCTTCCGGGGGGGTCATGCCCCCAGACCCCCTAGATGAGTTACACCAAACATAGTTTTACTAATTCCAGTGGGAAATAATATACATTTTATGAACTTTAACCAAGAATACTACAAAAAAGCTCCTTTCATGTCAGTAAATTAAAATGTCATTGGACAAATATAGATTTTGGCTAAGCCACGAAAGTTTACACTGTCTGGCTCCACCCCTGATTATGTCCATGTCACATAGCCTACTAAGCAATAGCCAGTACAAATTAGGCTATAGCCTATAATTTGTTAGCCACAAGACAATTCTTGATGAATCAAAAAAACAGTTACAATAAGTTAGCTATGAATATTAGCCTAGAAAATGCTGCCCTACCAAAATTTGTGATTGCCCCCCCAGTCCAGCAAGCCTAGTACCGGGCCTGGTTGTGAGCACATTTAATCTGAAAGGGAGATAGATGGTAATCTCACATGAGCTGAGATGAAACGGGCTGTAACTCTCAATAGTTTTCTCATCTGTTCATATGATATGTTCTTGAGCGCCTCATTGAGATGATTGATCTGCCCTGATAACCTATAACAGCTGTTGAGCACATGATTCACATGTATATGAAACCAACAGGTTTATCAGGTGAAATATCAATAAAATGTGTATGTTTGTAGTCTAATCTACTCACATTTTTGCAAGTAATGCTATTGAACAACATGCTTTATGTGATTCTTTTTTTTTTTTGGAGCAGATTCTACATAGTTATTTTAGTGCTATTGTAATCATATAAACATATACACAAATGTTGAAAAGTTTGGTTGGTAAGGTGTTTTTTGTAAGGAGTCTCTTTTGCTCACCAAGGCTGCATTTATTTGATCAAAAATACAGTAAAACAGGAATATTATGAAATATTATTGCTATTTAAAAGTACATTTTAAAATATATTCAAATAGAAATAGGTAATTTATTTCTGTGATCAGCGCTGATTTTTATGGAAGCTTGTTTCCGCCACTAAAATAAAAAAAAAAAAAGGTAATTGCGACTTTTTATCTCACAATTCTGACTTTTTTTCTCTGTATTGTGAGATAAACTCACAATTGCAAGTTATAAAGTCAGAATTGTGAGAGATAAACTCGCAATTCTGAGAAAAAACATCAGTCTTTTTCCCCTCACAACTGGACATTATAACATGCAGTTACGAGTTTATATCTCACAATTCTGACTTTATAATTTGCAATTCTGACATTATAACTCACAATTCTGACATTATAACTCGCAATTCTGAATTTATAACTCACAATTCTGACTTTATATCTCTCAATTCTCACTATATGATTTGCAATTCTGACTTTATATCTCTCAATTCTGACTATATAATTTGCAATTCTGACTTTATATCACACAATTCTGACTTTAACACAATTCTGACTTTATAATTTGCAATTCTGACTTTATAATTCATAATTCTGACTTTTTAATTTGCAATTATGACTTTATAACTCGCAATTCTGAATTTATAACTCACAATTCTGACTTTAACTCACAATTCTGACTTTATAATTTGCAATTCTGACTTTATCTCTCAATTCTCACTATATGATTTGCAATTCTGACTATACATTATCACACAATTCTGACTTTATTATTTGCAACTCTGACTTTATGCAGTATCATGCAATTCTGACTTTATAACTCGCAATTGTGACTTTATATCTTGGAATATCAGAATGAAAAGTAGGAATTGTGAGAGAAAAAGTCGCAATTATACCTTTTTTTATTTTTTGTTTCATGGCAGAAACAAGATTTTATAGATTTTTCAGCATCATTCTTTGATGCATTTTTTCCAGGCATTCCAGGCATTTGATGCATTTTTCTTTGATCAATAGAAAGTTCAAAAGAACAGTGTTCATTTGTAAGTATTTGTGTAGAATACTACACTCTTATTATACTAAACGTCAAATTTGCGATCAAAATTGCTGTATGAAAAAATAATCAAGTTTTTTTTATTTTTTTTACAGTTCATAATTGGCTGACCAGTTAAACCAGTTAAACTCTAGTTTGTCCAGGCTGAGAGAGCAGCTAGACTATAGTTTAAACCAGCGGTTTAAAAGTGGTTGTTCCAGAGCTTTTTGAGAGATTTTTACCAAAAGTCATAAAGGGATGTGCTGTTTTTCAGTTCCCCTGGGCACACACAAGCAGAACAGAAACAATATGGTGAATTTACATTAATAGTGCAGCCTGCCAAACTGCTAGTTTAACAGAACAGGGCCGTCCTGCTGTTCAGACAGACTAGTGTATACTAAAGGACAGCAGTGTAGAGGCTGATAATGTCTGACAGTAAAATTATATGTTCATCATATTCCCACATGATTCTTTCTCAGGTTAATAAAACTTTATTTTCTTCAGGATAGAACTGCACTGGTGAATCTTTAATGAGGATAGTTCATAAATCACTTTAATGCATGCTGGCGTGTGTATGTTACTGACAGATATGCGTGTGCTGTCGGTGTACTTAGTTTTATTAAGCATTAATTGCGCCTCTTTTCGACATTTGTAGAAAGTTGGTAAAGAATGTGTTGGATTGTCTGGATGCCAGTGTATAAAGTCCAGGTTTGGATGCAAATGCACAGAAGTTTCTGTCCATTCAAGCATGGCATCCTGTGTGAGTTTTGCTTTGCTGTTGCTGGGGTAACGCTGACCTAAGTCCAGAACAGACGGTGTATTTACCCAGCCGACGGCCCGTCTGTGACTCATGCTCCCATAGCAACCACAGGGCCTGGCTGACCACACCCTCATGTGCTGTAAAACCGTTCTTGCTGACTCACAGGACAAACATGTAGTTTGCTTTGTGTTTTCTGTTGGGATGTGTTTTAGCGATGTTTTCACAAAGCAGTTTTTGTTTATTTAGAATTGTCCAAGTGTTCCTTTTTATAGCTTGATTAGATATTGACCAACATCCATAGTTGGTGCATAGAAACCATTGTGAACTGTGGTATTATTTGTAAAACTATGGTAAACACTGATAAAAACATGGAGGAATCCTCAATTTCATGGTTAGTATATCATGGTTATTATACAAAAACTATGGCATTTTTTTCTGAAGGAATACTCAGAAGGCACTAACCATATTTTTCTGAAGACTTTCAATAGCATGATTTTTCATTTCACAATGAATGTCTTTGAAAAACAACTAACATGTGCAGACAGGAATCTGAAGTATTTCGGATAGTGTTGTGGTGAAACACTTACAGATGTGTTCTTACTAGTAAAGATGAACCACAGTGCACCTAAGTGTAATTCAACACATAAATCATTTAAATAATAGTATTTCCGTCGTAACAACTCTCCGAGAGTTTGCATGGTAATGAATATAACAATGTTGATTATATTTGGTTTTGGCGGTATAGATCTACGCTGCTGTTGCCTTTATTGCTGCTTCTGCAAGTACTGGACTTGCTACTGCCAATATATACACAACATACACAGTGCTGTGAGCAAGTAAGACATGCTGCTGCTGTACAATATAGAGTACATTAATTACCCGTAGCAGATCTATACAGGTGGAGCTGGGGAAGGAGGAGGGTTTCTGAAAGTGCCCTGCAACTGCTACAGCAAACGCTGAGCACATATTTGAAGGTTGAGCAGTGAACTCATTGGCTACTGATACAGCAGGAACCAATCAGCTCTGCCCTATAGATAACGATGTGACTGCAAGCAAAGTGAGTTAATGACTTATCAGCCTGCGCCATCTAGAGTTTCATGACAGAACTTTGTAAAACAACGTAACACTGTATTTGTGATGTTTCTATTAGCTAACCTCGTTAGCCTATCTGAGGTTTTACACTTTCTACTGATAAGATATGTGTTTTTATCCCATAAAGATTCTCTGCAGTGATAACCCTTTATAAAGACATGCTTAAAGGGTTAAACATTTTTGGTGGGGCTCTGCAAATAATTTACAATGATTATTGTGCCACATTACTACTTTGATGGTCTTTATCTTGTGTTTTGTGTCATAAATTCAGCACACTTTTTTATATGCCAGAAATGTAATATATTGAATACATGTTTAGTAGTTTTCACTGAAAACTATGTATTTGTTGTTTTAAACAATCTCAATATTGGCCAAAGCAATCTTGATTATGATTTCTGCCTTCATTTCAGTTCTACTAGAAAGATGTGTGTCATTCCGTGTCAAAGCAACCAGAGGTCCCCGGCTAGTTTTTTTTTTTTTTTTTTCTGTAGAAAGACAAACATAAATAGCGATGAAAGCCAAATATTAAATCTTACAGATGTATATTTACTGAGAAAGAGGTGTATATTAGAGATGTGTATATATAGAGATGTATATTTACTGAGTATCAATTTTCACTTGAAATTTGTAGCCAAATTAGAGGGGTCTAAAAATGACTTTAGAAAGATGGCAGCATCATTATTTTATTTTTATACATACAGCTGATACTTTTTTTTCTTTTAAAGAGGAATATCTAATGAACAAATCATGTTAAACCTAGAAATGGTATCTCTTTTTTTTCTATGAGCTCAATTGCATAGGCCATACTGTACCTGTCTGAGTGCTATAAATATTCCTTTTCCAAAGTTTGCATGCCTGTAACTCTAAAAGTATTCAAGATATTAATATCCTTTTAGATTCTCATTCTTAATAAACTTTTCTTTTGAAATCTTAATTTTAAATTCCCTTTATAGTTAATTCCCATAGATATGGGGACCCCAATGTGACGTCATATCCAAATTGTTGAATTTTACCCATTTTCAATGATCAAAAACCAAATATAGGTAACTTTTTAAACAGTAGGGCTTGTTTCCCTCTGTCAAAACAATTGAATACAACACACCTCTCTGAATGCCCAAAACAAATATTTTTCCAAAGTTTACATGTCTTTAATTCAAGAAGTGTTAAATATATTTTAAAGTCATTTTTAGATTCTTGTTCTTATGAAACTTTTCTTTTGCAATCTTCATTTTTAAGGTCTTGTATGGTTCAATCTCATAGATATAGGGATGTCAGGGCAGTAACATGTAGTTACGATTCTGCATATTTGAAATCTTGGTAGCTTCAGAAGCTGTTAAAATGAACAAAATCCCATCTTCCAAATAACTCTAAAACTAATTCAGATATACAGTAGTCAACATAAGAAGAAGTTTTAGGACAACTTTGATGAAAGGTTTTGATCCACTTCAAAATACTTGCATCCAGCCAAACTCTAATGTGGACAATATTAACACGTTATTTGTCACATGGTAAGTTTGAATATTGTTGGGTGGATGCAACAGTAATATTGATGGATTTCATGTGTTATATTAAAGGGATTGTTGGATAGTAGGAAAAATGAAAGTTCTCTCATCATTTGCTCACCCTCAAGTTGTTCCAAACCTTTCTTCTGCTGAACACAAAAGATGATATTTTGTATATTTATATATTTTACCAGAAAGAAACTCATACAGGTTTTAAACAACTTGAGGGTGAGTAAATGACAGAATTTTCATTTCTGGGTGATCTCTTTAAGGACATTTTTGTTGTTTCTATATGATGAACAATTTTGAGACTGTTGGATCACCACTTGAAGTCCATTATAAAATCTGGGTTGTGAAGTAAAAGCCAGCTGAGAACCACTGCCATGAACAGCCTTTAAAATGTAAAAGCTTTGTAAAAATGTTCATAGTTAGCATTATAAACACCTTAAGAACAGCAATGTCCATAAATAAGCTTGAAGACAATGCTTTACTGTTGAACAGGAACATTTACCAAATAATGCTCTCATTGAAGACAAAGCAAACTACTTAAATTGACACAAAAGATTCAGGCAGTAGTAAATCGGCCCTCTGGGCGTGTGGTTGCTATGGGGAAGACACTCGTACCTGTAAGACCTTCTCTCTAATGATGCACATCGACAGTCCAAAAGCAACCTCCTGCACACCCTATTATCCCAAACACTGTATAGAAGTTGATCCAGCCATTAGCTGTTTATTAGTTTGAGCCTCCAAAATGGCTTGCAATTTTGTTTTAGTTAATGCTGATCAATCCCACCTCTTAAAAAGTTTTATTTGGTTGTGCTGCCAAATTAGGCTATAACGTCTGAAACCCCAAACCCAAGTGCCTGCTCTCTTTCACAACACATCAATAAACCTTGTCTCATTGATTGAAGGCTAAATTTGTTGGTGTGGCAGAACAAGCCAGTGTTTGTGCGGAAGTAAGTGTTGCTGGATGGGACAGATGTATGGGACTCTGGGAGAATAGGAGGGGGCAGGACGGGACAGATTTATAGACTCCGTGACTTTGTGTGTTTGTGGGCAGAACATGAAAAGAAGCTCTTGTTTCTTCACTGCATTCCCCTGTCATTCTCCCCGATGTGCCCCCCTCCATTCCACTTTCCCCGTTCTGCACGCCGCGGGGAGAATACGTTTCAGATGGGGTGGCTCCGTCCACATGGGGAAGACGTGGTGGTGCGGTTAGACTGCTCACCCGGGCCTGTGCAAACATGCATTATCAGAAGAGTCTGGACATGGGTGATATCCTGGGAGATCGGTTCTGGCGCAGCAGCAAGAAAGGTAGGTGATGGCCGTGGTGTAGTGCATGGGTAGACATTGACATCATCACAGTTAAGGCAATTATGAGCGCTTTCTGTCTTGGAAAATTCACCTTTTGCATATTGGGTTTTTAAAAAATAAAAATTACACATCCAATTTGTTATACTGCACAACAGGTCATGGTCATGGTCAACATGTGATTGCAGCAGTATATTATTGTTGTTTTCAAAAGAATGAGGGAAGATGACTCATTTCCAGAGACCAGAATATCATAGAGGCTTGGCATTTGGCTTTTTTGACTTAGAACCACCTAGCAACCACACATAAACTGTGGCGACACTGTGGCAACCACCCAAAACACCCTAGCATTGTATCTGTGACTTTTGCACAGGCAAACATTCTTATCTTTGTTGAAAGACCAGCTTAGACCACTGTGAATTCCAGTGCTGGTTCAGGCTGTTTAATGCTGTTGGTAGGCTAAAAATGTAGCTGATGGAGCTGATCGACCAACATGATCTTTGTTGTGATGTCCTGCTAGTTAAGCAATCAGAAATTGTGCTGGTGACCAACCAGGGGTGTTTCCTATACAATATGGTTGTAACAGTACATGTATTCGTCCCGAATTGTCACGGTTCGGTTCATGCAGTTAGACGACGAAAACAGTCAGTCACAGGCGATCAGTACTACAATCCAGAAGGGGGCGTGAACAGTAATGCTTTTTAGCCTAACCCCTTTTAACTAGCATTAACCACCAATAATTGCAATAAGTTCTGTGTTTTGTTACTTTCAATTAGAAACAAAGTGACAGATCACTGTATAGGCGCCTCAGTTCAAACAGCAGCGCGGAGAGCGAGTGAATGCGATCATCCCTTCCTCTTTAATACTACAGAATGAACATCTGAAGGTATGTTGAAAGAACGTATCATATCTCGTGTAATCGCTCAAAGTAAAACAGCCATGGAAAGATGTCAGTAAAACAATTTGTAAACAATATGTCACATAGTATTACATTTACCTCAGAAAAGCCATTCAGTGTCAACAGCTTCGCTAGAGAAGTGAACTGTTTCGCTAAATATATTTTAACGTGTTAGTTAATGTAAGGCCTAAATAAATCCTTCATGAAAACAAGTTATGACAGCCACTGTGTAAATGATTATATTTCAACAACGAATTGGAGAAACAGAAGTTAATGCAAAAACTGCCTTATGTGTAATTTACATATTTAGAATACATACATTTTTTTTATTATTAATTAAATGTTGATGATTATATCTAAAAATAGCAACTGAATTTAATAATTTGGGCTCTGTTGTTAATTGTAACCTTTATTATAGTAATGTGCAAGTAAGGGCTCCCTAATAGTTTTCAGCATTAGCAGAGATAGTTTTGTTCAACCAAAAATGAAAATTCTGTCATTTATTACTCACTCTCATGCCATTCCACACCCATAAGACCTTCGTTAATCTTCGGAACACAAATTAAGATATTTTTGTTGAAATCCGATGACTCAGTGAGGCCTCCATAGGGAGCAATGACATTTCCTCTCTCAAGATCCATTAATGTACTAAAAACATATCTAAATCAGTTCATGTGAGTACAGTGGTTCAATATTAATATTATAAAGCATCGAGAATATTTTTGGTGCGCCAAAAAAACAAAATAATGACTTATATAGTGATGGTCGATTTCAAAACACTGCTTCAGGAAGCATCGGAGCATTATGAATCAGTGTATCAAATCATGATTCGGATCCCGAGTCAAACCGCCAAACTGCTGAAATCACATGACTTTGGCACTCCGAACCGCTGATTTGACACGCTGATTCATAACGCTCTGAAGCTTCCTGAAGCAATGTTTTGAAATCGGCCATCACTATATAAGTCATTATTTTGTTTTTTTGGCGCACCAAAAATATTCTCGTCGCTTTATAATATTAATATTGAACCACTGTACTCACATGAACTGATTTAAATATGTTTTTAGTACCTTTATGGATCTTGAGAGAGGAAATGTCATTGCTCCCTATGGAGGCCTCACTGAGCCATCGGATTTCAACTAAAATATCTTAATTTGTGCTCCGAAGATTAACGAAGGTCTTACAGGTGTGGAACGGCATGAGGGTGAGTAATTAATGACAGAATTGTCATTTTTGGGTGAACTAACCCTTATGAAAATTTTAATTATAAATTAAAGACAGAGCCACAGTTTGTTCAGTAAAACATCTGTTGTTTTCTCACCCTACTGTACCGAACCCGTATTCGAACCTTGACTTCAAAACCGAGGTACGTACCGAACTGTCATTTTTGGGTACCGTTACACCCCTACTATACAATGGCGTAACTTGCAGCTTAACCATCATAGTATGATGCATCGTTAGAGAAATTAACTAGCTAGTCATAACCATAGTCGTTTGAACCACATTAGTCACGTCGGACTGTCATTAATGATGTCACATTCAGTAATCACCTGCTAATTAGATTGCAATTAATGTCAGAAGAATAATAGAAAGCCGTTAATTTTTTAAATCACGTTAACATGCAGTATGTCGGGGGCAGTTGTGGCCTAATGGTTAGAGAGTCTGACTTGTAACCTGAAGGTCGCGGGTTCGATTCTCAGTACCGGCAGGAAATGTAGGAGCACTCTCTTCCACTCTCATTACCCACAACTGAGGTGCCCTTGAGCAAGGCACCTAACCCCCAATCACTCCCCGGGTGCCACGGCAAAAACGGCCGCCCACTGCTTCCGGGTGTGTGTTCACTTGGAGCACAAATTCCGAATATGGGACACCATACTTGGCTACACGTCAAGTCACATTCACTTTAAATGGCATAATCTCGTATACGTGCAGTTCGTTCAGTCCCTTCTCACTGTTTCTACTTCGCTATTTTTGTATTGCTTTGATTTTTGATTCATCATGAGTTCCCTTTTACGTCATACTCCGGGGTTCCCTTATGCATTTATGCACATGCACACACTCTTCAGAAAACGGTGCTGATTGTTGGCATGCATGTTAGCTTGCTTATTGTGCCCAAGAGCATGATCTATTTAAGTCTATATGTCATACATCACCACAAGTCGAAAGCTGTAGTTCCAGTCACACAAGTTTGCAATGCTGTCTGTGAATGTTTGTTGGAACTATGGCTTTGGGAAATGCAGAACCATTGAACTCTGTTGGTAACGACAGAACTTATGACCATGGTTGGCTAATGATGCTTTCGGAAAACATACCCCAGATGTACAAAATCAGAGTGACAGATGGTCTACCAAAGAACGACTGTCACACATCAACTATGACCTTATTTCTGGTCTGGGGAGTTGGGATAGTACAATTCACAGGCTTATCAACTTTTAATAGGGAGGACAAAATGCTCATGTCCAATCAAACTCTACAGTATTTTGATGCAAATCCATCTCCCACTTGATTATATGAAATTTGACCCTCTGTTTGTCCCATGTTATTTACAATATATACTTTGTTTTGCAGTCTGCATTTTTATATGCAACAGAATCTTTCAGTGCTGGTTGGCCAAGGAAGTCTTGCTTAAGCAGTTTGTAAGAGTCGGAATGTGTGCTGGTGCTAGTTACTTTTCTGTGGTGTACTAACATTAATGACCATTAAAACTACAGTTCAAGTTGGTCTTAAGTTGTCTATCCAGGCTTTTTCTAATGAAGCTGGATCTTTTCCTCTCCCACACTGATCTGACTCTTGAACGCCGATTCCTCTCCTACTGTGCTCCCAAAGGGGCAGCTGGGAAATCAGGGCTGTTTCAAATTCCCAACAACCTCAATTGGGTATTTTTCCTCTGGAGCTGTTTACTGCTCACAAAGCATTCTTTCGTTTTACTTCCAGACTATCATGTTCCAACTGCAAACCTGTGTTTCATTAGTAGATATGTAACAGAATATTAGATTAGATTGTTGAAAATGTGAACTATATTAACACTGAACAAATAGTTTCATTATCATTTTTTGATCTGTTGGGGTAATTATTACTTCCACCTTCCACTGTACGTTCGAGCAGCATGCTGGATGTGCGTTGAAGCTCGGGGTGTTGGCCAGAAGGTTGACGGTGCTCGGCTAGGGCTAATTTGAGACGTTGTGTTTCTTTCCACTTAGGAAATGGACAAGCCGGAGTGATCCATGACTCATGATGTGGAGAACACAAGGGAGACTTGTCATTTTTGCCATGTTACATAATTTTACTACTTTTCCATAGACACGTGTAGCCAAAGAGAGAAAGACCTTGCACCGTTTCAGACGTCAGAACTGTTCTAAATGTGCACCTCACTTAAATGTGAAGACATTTTAAAGACCGTACCCACAAAACGTAGATCTGAGCATTGTTGTAACCTTTCATTAGTCATTCTTAAAACAATGTAGCTCTGTTTGAGATGGTAAGGAATATGTCACTGTTAAGCAGTAATTTAACCTGTCTGCTTCTCGTCCATTCAGTTACAAACTGCTGGTTTCTACTTTTACATACTTTAGGTCCCAACCAGGGCTTGACATTACCTTTTTTGCTCACCAGCCACTCAGCATTTTCACTGGCCACAATTTTGACATCAATACCATGGGGAAAAACTGCCATATATACATTTTTTTTAATATTATCTCATAATTTGGCAGCAGGTATATTAGGCTTCTGTCACTTTAAAACCTGGTGCACGGATCCATTATACTGTTACACATGCCTTTTCTTTCTCAGCTGTTTACGTTCACTTATAACATAACTGACTGTGTTTACGTGAATACTCGCCAAGACCATCATTTTGACATTATTTTGTGTGTATTTGACTGTTTAAGTGCAATAAGCAGTGAAAAAGAACTCAGTTTAGTACTGAGAGGCGGCTTTATGTGGCGCACATTGGGTGTGAGCACAAAATCTGCAGGAATGAGTACATTTATGTGCAATACACACAGTCCCTCACCAAAATTCAAGCCACCGATAATATTCACCCGGAGCAAATGAAACGAGTGAGGGGAGGCTGTGTGTCAACTCGCTGTCGGAGAGAGTATTGCAAAACCAGACGTGATGAGTATTGAGTATTGGAAGTGTTTGAGATATTTCAGTATCGTCATGTATCGAAAAAAAGTGTATTAACATCAAATTATATCATTAACATCAAATTTTCTTCAGCGTCCCTACAGAGTACAAGCGGTTTGGAGAATAGATGATGAATGAATGGATCAAAATCTCTTTGGGAGGAAAGCTAATTTGCAACTGAAAAGGTTTATCTTAAAATTTGCCAGCATCTCACAAATATTTATGAGCTGCATATTGGAAACAGCTCTTTGGCTTGGACCAGGTTTTGCTGGAAAAACTCATCAGCATTTACTGGTTCTTACTCCTACTCTGTCCGTACACCTCTCAAAGCATTTTGGCATATTTTTTAATGTCAACCTGAATCTTTTGGTTTTAGAAGAACTGTCAGGAATGTGCAGAGCTCTTGTTTCTCTTTTACATGCTGGTAAAATTAGTTTTGTCTCGTCACGGTTGAACTTTGTTGTGTCATTCTATGATTGCTTGAGGTTAATCTTATTTGCTCAAGCCATTTCACATTTCAGTGTAAACCTTGACATGCTTCAAGCAGGTGAGTATGGTCTATATTTAGTGACATTTACTAAGGCAAGCATCACTATTGCTATTGGTGTATGCCTCATTTAATGCCAAGTGACTCTGAGATTGGTTGTTTTGAGTGTTGCAAATGGGAGTATAAGTACAACAGGAAATTAATAGATGGCATGATAAGAAACGCTTGACCTCAGCTGCGTTAATGGGTTGGAGATTGTTCAACATAGACAATTTTTCCAAAAGCTGCTAACGATGTTTATTTCCTCAAGATCATATGATAAGCTGCAGAACACCATGGCAGTTACTGAAATGGTCTTTTATGCAATAACATTCCAGCAACAAACAATTTGTCTGTCCACACCAGATGCAATGTGACTGAGACGTGACAAAATCAATCAAAAATCACAGCCAATCAGAATAGCATGTGGGCGGAGCTCTCTCTGCAAGCGCACTGCACTTGCAGTTTTTAGTCATAAAGGTAATTTAATCATATTAATATTGTTTTGCATTAATAAGTGCAGTAACTAATGTTATTACATGTTTATTTTATGTTTTTTTTTTACAGTAATGTGCAAAAACCTAATTTTTTATGAGGAAAAATGTTAATATTCTACTCTTATTAAATGTACCATACTGAACTGACAGCTTCAGTGATTATAAAAGGAGCGCTTTTTACTTACTTTCTGTGTAATTCATTCACAATTTGATAGACATTTTTTTTCATGAGACTTTTCATACTTTTCCATATATTAAAGCTACAGTCCATAATTTTTTGGGGTTAAAAATTATTCCAAATCAATTGTTGACCAAGTACATAACCAGCCAGTGTTCAAAATTATCACCTTACCTTAGCCCGATTCACAATGATAAGCTTGTAATAATGTTTTAAAATAAAATCAGTAGTGGTGGGCTTGCGCGGGATATTCGAACATGCAGCAGTTCGTCTTTGTGTCATTACATCATTACATGGATCCAAATGACAGTCATCAGTGACAACTGGAGATTCACCTGTAGTCAAAAGCATAAGACTTTGGACTGTGGAGTAGCTACAGAAACTGAAATCTACAGCTAACGCTAATACACAATAAATACACATAGTCATGCAACGCTGATGTTGTTAACATTAACAATTTTTTTGAGAACAAAGTATAACAGTAATAATAATTTGCATGGCTTGACATGATCCAAACTAAGCGATTGTTAGATTTATCACTATTGCCAGCGCGATTATAATGTTTTTTTTCCACAGTTGGTCAGAGCAAATATGGCAGACATGTTACTTACTTGTTCAGATGACATTTTCCTGTGAATATTCTTATTTTGGTCATACTTACAGTATCATACGTACAGTATCCACACCGATGCAATCACTGACAACAAACAGAAGATTCATCCGCCGAGGAGCCGTGCTGTTGCACAACTCGCGTAAAAAAATAATTCCACAAATAACTGAGTGGAAATGGCTAATAAATCAATAAGTGCTCCTCTGCTGCCATCTACTGCTTATAGTGACAATTAAAGGTGCCGTAGAACGTCTTTTTAAAAGATGTACTATAAGTCTAAGGTGTTCCCTGAATGTGTCTGTGAAGTTTCAGCTCAAAATACTTTTTTTTTAACTGCCTATTTTGGGGCATCATTAAATATGCGCCGATTCAGGCTGCGGCCCCTTTAAATTCTCCTGCTCCCCGCCCACGGAGCTCGCACTTGCCGTAAACAGCATAAACAAAGTTCACACAGCTAATATAACCCTCAAAATGGATCTTTACAAAGTGTTCATCATGCAACATGTCTAATCGTGTAAGTATTGTATTTATTTGGATGTTTACATTTGATTCTGAATGAGTTTGATAGTGCTCTGTGGCTAAAGCTAACATTACACACTGTTGAAGAGATTTATAAAGAATGAAGTTGTGTTTATGAATTATACAGTCTGCAAGTGTTTAAAAAAAGAAAATAACGACAGTCTGGTCTCCGTGAATACAGTAAGAAACGATGGTAACTTTAACCACATTTAACAGTACATTAGCAACATGCTAACAAAACCTTTAGAAAGACAATTTACAAATATCATCATGATATCATGGATCATGTCAGTTATTATTGCTCCATCTGCCATTTTTCACTATTGTTCTTGCCTGCTTACCTAGTCTGATGATTCAGCACAGCTCCAGACGTTAATACTGGCTGCCCTTGTCTAATGCCTTGAACATGGGCTGGCATATGCAAATATTGGGGTCATACATATTAATGATCCCGACTGTTATGTAACAGTCGGTGTTATGTTGAGATTCGCCTGCTCTTCGGAGGTCTTTTAAACAAATTAGATTTATATAAGAAGGAGGAAACAATGGTGTTTGAGACTCACTGTATGTCATTTCCATGTACTGAACTCTTGTTATTCAACTATGCCGAGGTAAATTCAATTTTTAATTCTAGGGCACCTTTAATGCCTTTTTTTTCCCCAAATAAAAGTGTTTGTTTGCTACAAAGTGTTAGTTTTCCTACATCTTTAAACTTATAGTTTTAAAACTCATCACATTAAAAATAATAAAATTGGATAATATTTAGAGCTTTGAAGCGCTGGAAAAAGTGTGAAAGCCCTTAAAAACTCCCAAAAGGTTGTACGAACCCTGAAATGAATAATGTAAAAACATTTGACTATTTCTCCCACAATTCCATGGATACAGTTAGCATTAGCTACATTAAATCCATAGTGAACATTGGTGATTTGTGGATTGAAAAGCATTCTATAACTTCTTCTTCCACATCAGTGCTGTTTGATTTGATATCTATGGTTTATAACAGAGATTTCTGCCCCGAATTTTTAGTAACGGTGTCGCATGATCGAGATCAGATCATTAAACCTTGCAGTCTGGAGCTCTGCAGTTTGAACTTTCTTGCTTCGTTTCATTTATTTTAAAGATCTGAGGAGAATTATCCAATGTTGCTTTCAATACAGCTATAAAGGTCACACAAAATGATATTAAAACTCGTATTAAATTGTTTTAACATTAAATAAAGTACATAATCTGTAATAATCATTTTCATACTTTATATGTTATTCCAGCCACAATGTCGCAGAAATAGAAACCGTTTCTAAATCCCATGTTGCGTATCACCATCATGGCTGGTAAGGACAAAAACTGATTATCGTGGAAAAGAGCACCATGGCGTCGGATCACGTCTGGTTAGGACATGGTGTCAGGATCATATCTGACCTCTCCAGGTGTATTAGAATCCTTGATTCCATCCATATAAGGTTCCTGATCAGCACGAGATTCAGTTTCCTCTGGGTTGTGAACAGGTGCTGGAGGTTAGAGGTGACACCAAGTCTTCTGACGGGATAGACCGCTGGTGTCGACACTTTTTCACTTGGGACAGCTGGATCCCTGTCCCCAACTCCACCTACAGTACTAGCCACGGGCTAAGAGCTTGAACTTTTATAAGTCTGAATGTGTTATCTGCTTCCTAATTATAATGTGTGCAAATATATTTGATTGAAGGATGATCTATATCGATTTGTTTTTTTTTTTTATCATCTATTATATATTTTTTTCCTTTTTATTCTGTTTTTTAAAAATTGTTTTAGAGACGAAATGAAAAAAGAAAAACTATTTGTTGACTTCATTGTTTGCAGATATGTGGTTGGAAAGCTAAATAGTGTAGTGTGTACTTTAGAGAGGCTGTTAATAGTAGGTGTGTGTTCTGTGTGCTCAGCTTGATTTGCATTCTACATCAATATTGCAAATCATATTCAACTGTTCATTCAGCAGATCGGAAGAGTATTTAGTTTAGATTCTTCAGAAGATGTGCTGAATATGAATCATAGACATCCATGCAACAAAGATGAGGCTTCTATTGCCTTGAAGTGCCAAATTCTCATGTGGCACTCATCTGTTTTATGCTTCTGCCAATCACATCTGAATCCATTTACATCTCCTCAGAATTTGCATCTCTTTTAGGACTGAAAGTGACTTGGACAAAGTTGTTCGAAAGTTGAAACTGAAATTTAATATTATCATTTTAAAAAAAAGTAAGAATGTCTTTAATTATATTCCAGCTGACGGGTCTCTCTGTTGCCACGGACACATGCAAAACTGACCTCTGGGGCATGTCGACCTTTGTCAGCGGGCTGAAGGAGGAAGACACGTGTTTCTAAACCCTAGTGAACACTTAACAGTGGGAAGAGAGCCAGATAATGTCTATTCTGGGCAAACTGGGCTCACATACAAAGAGCTGAAGTGATCCAAATGGAGAGCTGGATTCTTCAATAAATTATTTTAGGTGACCTCGAATTCATTCTCCCTCCTCTTTATCAGTTATCTTCATTTCATATACAGTTCCTGGTTTTTCTAAATTGTTACACATTTTGAAATGTGTGAATGCGAGCTCTAAGCACCTCTAATGACTCACAAAGGAATAATTGAGGAACAAATAGCGATCAGTGAATCACCACCACTGCTTATTCATGAAGAAATTTTACTTCTGGAGGATCTTTTCTTTCTTTTTCTTTTTTTCATATGAGTGGAGGTTATGGTTAATATGTTTATGTGTATTTACTAACTCTCACTGATTACCCAAAGATGAATTTGTAACAGTCATCAACTAATGAAGCCTTTTAAACTAACTTTTTTTTCCCCCCACAACTGGAAACAAGTCCTGAAATGTATACAATTTGGTGTTGTGTTAAAATGGAGTATATCTTTCATTGCATAGCTTCAGTTGTTTATAAAACCATTAAATCTTTTTTCTTTTCTTTCTCTGAGCCCAGTCAGAACCCGTCTGGCTGAAAGCAGCTCTTGAGATCCTTTATTGCTCTTTCTAGGTCTGTTTTTTTCCCCCCGTGGTTAAGAATATGTTATTTTTATTATTAGCCATATAATTAATCACATTTTAAATAATAAGCTACAGTTCAGTGGTTTGGAGTTGGTAAGATTTTTTTTTTTTATGTTATTGAAAAAAGTCTCATGCTTATTAAGGCTGCATTTATTTGATCAAATATACAGAAAGAAAATAAATAAAAAGGATACAGTAATATTGTGAAATATTATTACAATGTAAAATAAGTTAAAAAAAAAGTAGTTGTCACTATTGTGGCCTTTTAGGCACAGCTCAACAATTAATGACTTTAATGAGCGCACATAAATCAATCACATTATATGCACTGCCTGTTCCCAGAGAGCATTCGTCTGTGCTGATTATGACAGATTGGTTGTTCTTGGTTAAGAGTGCTGTGATGTCCTGCACAGCTGCCCAGAAGTTATTTTCATGGCGTTGGAGCGACGTGAAAGAGGATATTCGAGTTTCCCGGAACTGACACACTGTCTGACTGTTTCCATGGTGATTAAAACAAAAACATTTTCCGTTTGAGGTATGAAGTGGTGCGCATGGCATATCCTTACCGCTTATTCCTACCAGATATACTCAAAAAAAACTGGTAATTGCAGTGTTCATTACGAAGCATCTATTCAGTTTTTCCAGAAGGCATTAGAGACAATCAGTGCAACTCTACCCCTCTCACTTTCTGCTCTCTGTATCTGCATCTGTCTGTGTCTATCCCTCCCTCACAAATCAGATCATGTTCTTGGTTCCTTTGAAAGGTTAGCAGCAAAGCATGGTTCTTTATATAGTAGACTCTCTAATAGGAAACTTAAATTCAACAGCTATATTGAGATTGAGATATATAGAGCCCTAGATGAATTCTTCATCCGTTCTTTCAAACTGTTGCATCATGTCACTGTGCCTGTAAAAGTGTGCTCATTGTGTGTGCAGTCTTTTATCATCTTTTAAGAGGGATTTTGCTGCATAGAAGTATACAAATGCATCAGTATGCAAAACATTATCCAGCTATTCATTTGAAATTAGCTTGTTTAAAACAAACTAAACAGTAACATGTGTTCTTCTGCTTGACGTGCTTTTAGTGTAACTTTTTCCCATTTGAGTCCCTGCTGTCTCATGCTTTCTTCCTGTGCAGTATCCGCAGTGATTCATCAGTTAAGTCAGTTATTCATTTGTTCTATGTCAACTATTAATCACATATCTAAAAGACTTGCTGTAAGGAATTTTCTGAGGAATTGAAGTGTCTGTAGGGCAAAAGGAGTGTCCCGTCACATGATCTAAAGTGTGTAAACCCTGGCTGCCTAAGGTGGGTGTTAATAATTGTATCTTTCACCTATTGGATGACACATACGTGAAGGGTGTCTCCTTTTCTCTAACCTAGCTTCTCATTGACCAATCTAGTCTCTCCTCTTGTGAGATGGTCCAACACACCCGGGGGTGTGTAACATGTGTCGTGCACCACTGTGGGTGGTTCCTCTTAGACACTGCAGCACATATGCCTCAGTGAGACATAGGTGTGCTGAACGAGCACTTTTTTTTTTTTTTTTCAATTTTAGAGATCTATTTTTGCTCCCTATACTTTTGGCAATTACCTTTACAAGTGTTTGCATCAAGCCATTCACAACTGTTAAGAGTCTGTCGACCAGGCAGTTTGATTCTAACAGTTTGTTCCTTGCTTGAGTGAGGTGGGAGGGGCTGACTGGATCATAGTACTCTCTCTCTCTTTCTCTTTTACACACACCCCCTCTCATTGCAACTCTGCCAGTACGGACTATGCTCACTTCCAAGGAAGGCTGAGTGAAGGAGAGAACAGTTTTCCTTTTCTTAGTTTTTCCTTTGCCTCTGAGAAAGCTTGAGAAGAAAGAAGAAACCCTTTTGATGAGGAAGGAGGTTAGCTAAACAACAACGGACAAACACAAAATAGAAGGTTGTATTTATTTTTAGTGTCTTTTTTGATTGAATTGGTAGCACGTGGCAGCAGGCTCTGCCACAGGACCCTGGAGAGTGAGGTCATTTAGTGATTTATTCTTCTTTGGCATAGCTGTTCCTGTTTACTTAGACGCTGCAAGACTAAGGAAGCACAATGGTTGCTGGAATGGTTATGCCTCTTGACAACCTGAAGGCCATCTACGAGCATCTGTTTCGGGATGGCGTCATGGTGGCCAAGAAAGACAAGCGTCCTCAGACCATGCACCCTGAGATTCCTGGTGTGGAAAACCTGCATGTGATAAGAGCCATGGGCTCACTGAAGTCCAGGGGATATGTAAAGGAGACCTTTGCATGGAAGCATTTCTACTGGTACCTTACTAATGCAGGAATTGTTTACTTGCGTGATTACCTACATTTGCCTCCAGAGATTGTGCCCACTCCTTTACAGAGAGTACGACGGCCAGCTGCCACTCTGGCCATCGCTCGCAGGGCGGAACGGGTTCAATCTGTTCAGGGTCCAACTTCTTATGTTCCCAAACCCGGCAAGATGGGTGCAGAGGCTTTGATGGATCGACAGGGGTACCGTCGCAAAACGACAAGTGTGGATGAACCTGAAATTACTGAATCCAATGACAGAACACCAAGATTTAGAGGTCGTCCAATGGCTAGCAGTCAGATCAAACCCAGAGGATCATGGGAATCCAGAGAGCAGCCCATGCTTTCTGAAACTCGTGATTACACCAAAGAGATGGAACCAAGTGTTAGGAGGAAGGTTGCTATGTATTCAGTCTCTCATATTCCTTCAATTGAAACTCGCCATGCTAAGCCAGTTGAACAGGAAAAGATGGTGGAACTCAGGGAATGCACAAAGGCAGCATTCGTTCAGAAACCACAAAAGGTTGATGTGAGCCCAGATGTGTCAACCATTTCGTCAACACTGGGGGCAACAGCAGTGGAATCCAAAAGCCAAAAGAAGCCAAAAGAAGTGCCTATCAAGGTCTCTCATGAAACAACATCCACAGCAACTGACGATGGCAAAACAGTTAGGGATGCTCATCATCCTACTCCCTCAAAACCGAAGGTGGAGAAAACACAGAAAACCCTTGTGACGAAAAATATGCAGGATGTGCCAATTGTTTCATCAGCAGAGGGAACAATTGCAGTGGAATCCTCTGTGTTTTCTGTCCATACTGAAGCAGTCAAAGAAAAGCCCAAGGAAGAAGTGTTTATGGAGGTCTCCCAGCAAACTACATCCACTGTAATAGGTGATAGCAAAACAGCTATGGATGTTCCTCGACATACTCCCTCAAAACCCAAGTTGGAGAAAACACAGAAAACTATTGTGGAAAAAAGTGTGCTGGATGTTTCAAAAGTTTCATCAACAGTGGGTGCAACAGCAGATAAATCATCTGTGTCTTCTGTCCAAACTGAAGCAGCTAAAGAAAAGCCAGTGGAAGAGGTGTTTATTAAGGTCTCTAAGAAAACCACATCCACAGTAGCAGATAGTAGCAAAAAGGCTAAAGATGCTCTTCATCCTATTACCTCAGAACTGAAGGTGGAGAAAACACAGCAAACCCCGGTGACAAAAAATGTACAAGATGTACAAACTGTTTCATCAGCAGTGAAGACAACTGTAGTAAAGACCTCTATGTTTTCAGGTACTACTGAAACAGTCAAAGAAATACCAAAGGTAGACATCTGTGCCAATGTCTCACAGGAAACCACATTCAAAGGTGATATCAAAATCGACAAGGATGCTTCTTGTCCTACTCTCTCAAAACCGAAGGTGGAGAAATCACAGAAAACCCTTGTGACCAAAAATGTGCAGGATATGCCAGCTGTTTCATCCACAGTTGAGGCAACAGCAGTAAAATCTGCCACGTTTTCTCTCTCTACCGAAGTAGTCAAAGAAGTGCCCAAGGAAGAAGTGTTTATCAAGGTCCCTCAAGAAATAACATCCACAGGTGATGGAAAAATGGATAAGGATGCACCACATCCAACTCCATCAAAACCAAAAGTGGAAAAAATGCCGAAAACCACAAAGACCAAAAATGTGCAGGATATACCAATTGTTTCGTCAGTCGGGACGGTTGCGGCAACAGCAGTGGAATCATCCATTGTTTCTGTTTCTGTCGAAGCAGTCAAAGAAAAGCCCAAAGAAGAGGAATTTATAAAGGTCTCCCAAGAAACCACCTTCACAGTAACTGACGATAGAAAAATGACTAAGGATGCTCCTTGTCCTACTCTCTCAAAACCGAAGGTGGACAAAACAGAGAAAACCTTTGTGACCAAAAATGTGCAGGATGGAACAACTGTTTCAACAGCAGTCGAGACAATTACAGTGAAATCCTCTGTGTCTTTGGTTTCTAATGAAACACCAAAAGAAAAGCCCAAGGAAGAACTATTTGTCAGTGTCTCTCAAGATGCCACATCCAAAGTTGATAGCAAAGAGGATAAGGATGCTCCACATCATACTCCAATACCAGAACAAGAGAAAAAGCAGAAAAAAACAAAGACCAGAAATGTTCAGGATAAACCAACCATTTCGTCAACAACAGTATTTTCTGTCTCTGATAAAGCAGTCAAAGAAGAGCCCAAAGAAGAGGTCCCTCAAGAAACCACAGTAACTGATGATAGCAAAATGGCTAAGGATGCTCTATCAAAATCAAAAGTGGAGAAAACAAAAAAATCTAAAAAGACCAAAAATGTGCAGGATATACCAACCATTTTGTCAACAGTGGAGGCAACAGCAGTGGAATCCTCCGTAGTTTCTGTCTGTACTGAAGCAGTCAACAAAGATTCCAAGAAAGAAGTGTGCATTAATATTTCTCAAGAAACCACATCCACACGTGGTAACAAAATGGATAAGGATGCTCCTTGTCCTACTCCATCAAAACCAGAAGTGGAGAAAATGCAGAAAACCACAAGGACCAAAATTGTGCAAGAACAACCAATCAAGAATGAAACAGCAGATGAGATATCAATTGCACCACATCATGTGCCTGCTGCTAATGCAGATGAGGTGAAGCCAAATACCTCTGTTAGCTCCCAGGTGCCTGTCAAATCTCTAGAATCAGCAATGCCATTTCCGCCTATGAAAGAAGAAAATTTGGCGATACAAATTGCTGAAAAGAAATCAGAGATTAATCTCCCACTGCATACTATTGAGCTCTCTTTAGAGGAGAGTGTTAGTAAGTCAGCCATCACAGCAGTGCCGCCCACAGCATCTAGTATTGTTCAAATGACTGACAAACAACAGAGAATACTTGGTTCCCAAAAAACAAAGCAAGCACAAGAAGCATCTAAAGATCACAACACTTGTCCTTTAAAAGTTCATGAAAAGGAGGAGATTCCTTATGCCATATCTACTGCTGAGGTCAAGGCAGAGGCTAAAGGTAACAAGCCTGATCTCAGCCCTAAATCTGCAGGTGCTGAAGTGAAGATTACCACAGCTGACTCCAGCAAGACTTCAGAAGTAGTTGTGCAAACTTTGAAATCTAACATAGAGACACCAAAACAAATCGATTCTGTTCAACAAAAATCATCACCAGCAAAACAGTCTGAGGAACCTGTAGTCACAGAAGAGGCCAAAGTTGCAAAAGACATGGATGTAGAGGATGCCTCAAAGCCTTCAAAAGCAAAGAAGAAAAAGCAGAAATCTACAAACAAATCTTCTGCTGTAAAGCAGGTCCCTCCACTTATAGCTGAGACAAAAGTGACAGAGGTAAAGACAACAGCCCAGAATGCAGGTCAGGTTGACCTCCTTAAGGTTGAGGGCCCCGAGCAAGTTGCAACAAATGACTCTGCAAAGACATCCCCAGAAGGAATGCACACTGTGGAGAGCGTGCAGCCAACAGCTGTACAGAATGAGGCCCCTGCTCACAAAGGGGAGGTGGAGCCTGCTCAGCCCTTGGCTGAAAAACGGGAGGTTCTGAAAGGAAAAACATCCTCCTCACAGAGACAGTGGGAAGCACCGGCAGCCTCAGCGTCAGCAGCAGCAGCCTCGGCCCAGCTCACCCCCCTCCCTGAGCAGGGGGAACCTCCCAGCATTGCACAACACACGGCTGATCCTGATACACAGCAGAGCACAGAGAAGCAGAACAGGCTCTCGGATAGCAAGGCCCCTTCACAACCTGTAATCACTGGACCCCTTCCTGCCAACGAGATTACCTGCGACGTGCAAAATCAGTCCACAGACGACGCCATGCGGAAGAAGATAGTTGTGGTAGAGGAAGTGATTGAAGTGCAACAGATTACCAGTCCTGTTGCTGGCCAACCTACTACATCCCCACTGCCAGAGATTGAAGGAGATGATTTGGACTATGATGTGTTGGAAGAACTGGCTATAGAGCGTGGCCTCCTGCAGGATCCTGCTGAAGAGACTAGTTGGGATCATTCTCTGCAAGAGCCAGAGGGCAAAACCTTCCCCAACTTCATAGAAGGTATGAGTACTTTTCAGTTCTGTCACTCTGTCTTTCTAACGTGCTTTGATGTCTGCTCCGGTTTCTATCCGTATTTGCTGTGTGGGAGGTTCAAGGTGACTGCTTTAGTGTTGGAATAGTTGTGCTGTTATTAGACTGTTGGCCATGCTTTTCTTGAGAGGTGTGTAACAGTATATGCATGCTATTTGAGTGAACGGTGCCTGAGCTTTATATTAATTGAATGAAACATAAGTATAGGTTTTCTATACTTGTGGAGAGAAGCTTCACAATTTTATTGAAATATTCTGCAGTGCAGGCAGTTTAAAATCAAATGAGCTTGTATAAAGATGTGGGCAGTATCAACAACTGTGGAACTTCTTTCAAAACATGTTTTGTCTATGCAACAATGCACATCTTTTAGTAGTTGTATTTATTCAACCTCCCTGGTTTGTCACTGTTTCTTTCCACAGGCACAAATCTGGGCATATTTTTTTCCAGTTATTTCAAGAAATCAAAGTGATTTACACCACACCCACACCCAAAGCATCAAATTATGCATGCAATGTTTTGCAACCACCCTTTCGCTGTGCAACATATTGGGACTAGCTAGTGATTTTGTTGCAATGTTTCATTCTTCAAGGGGAATACCAGACTGCTGGTAATAAGCAGTTAAGCAGCACTGTGTTTCTGACAATACAATGTTTGGAGTCAGTTCTCCCCTCCCTGTTGCCAAACACAACCATGATATAGTTTTTTTTCTTAGAGTAGTAAATCAGCTATTCTAGGGCCATGAAACAAAATCAATGCTGTGTTCAAAGGACTCTGTGTGCCACTCTTGCAGGAAGCACGTGTGTTTGGTTATTTCCTCTGGTTTGTTGTCCCTGGTCTCTCGTTTCTGGTTTCCAGTGGTCAACTATTAGCTTCATACTTCTGCTTTGTTGCTTTGTGTATTATGTAATGGGGCATACCACAGATAGCATAGTCCATCCCAAATTCCACCTTTGTCTTCCTCCCCTAGTGCTCTGGAATGTTTGCTGCAGTTGCCTTTGTTGTTGTTTGTATAGCTGTGCATTTCAGTTGATGGTGGTACACTTTAAATGCAAAGACATTTAATGGAACCATTGATTTGTGTTTTATTTTGTATACTGGGACAGTCTACTATTGTAGATTTCTGACAGCAAGTAGTTAAATTTTGCACAATATAATGGGTGTGTTTAGTAGGTGAATCACAGAGGAAAGATCCAAAAACAATTAGCCTTTTGTTTGATGGTTTTTGTTGGTCACTTCATCATGACAGGTCTTTCAGGAAGCCACAGTTCCCATATTCCAACCAAACACAATTGGATTTGAATAGGAAAAAGAATTTATACAATATTATGTTCAGACTAACTAACTCAAGTCAGATGTGCTTGAGGTTACATGAGAGATCTCTGTAATTTTCTGCTGCCCCCTACTGTATCTCTAAAGATCTGTCTTTGAAAAGAATCTCTTCCTCTGTTGCACCTTCAATGAAACTTTTCAATAGGAACCTTTCAACAAGTGAAATTTTAGCCTACAGCTAGGACAGAATGTATTTATTGTGCCTAGCACCTTTTTGTTCTTCTTTAATGGCCTAGAAGCAATACTTTATTCATCAGCAGTCCTTCAGTGGTTCAGTAATAAGTTGAGTGTGAGATCTCCATTAGCATTGTTCTCTGTTCAAGCAGCAATGTGTTGTGCAAGTTTGTAATTCTGTCCGCCTCCACCAGAAATTCCTGCATGTTTGTGATGTTGTGACAGGCGCTCTCTGATGTTCCCAATGCCATGTGATTGTGGTGCAGTCCATGAGTCATCCAGTGAATTCAGAGGAGCCAGATGAATCTGACCTTTAAGAAGTCTAATCGGACACATTCTATCGCTGGCTGGTGTTGCGATATCTATAATTGGCCCTTCACCTCTTGTGAAATGAGCCTTTTTGTAGGAACGAGTCCATGTTCTTGGTATAGAGAAAATTCAGGCTAGTTGCCATACTTTTTACTCCAGTGAATTTTTCTAAGTTTAGAGTTATGTTTTTAAAGTTAATTTCTGTTTAGGCCCAAGTAGCGGGCATAACGTCCTACTTAACCTGTCAGATTAACGTCTTAAAATTTGTTTTATTGTGTTCACTTGTTACCTACAGTAACAGCTTTTTAAAAAAAAAATATGATATTGGAATGTTTATGCATAATGTTTAATAACATCTTTATACTAATTGGTTAAAAGTCAATGCTAAAGATTCCACACAATCTTATTAATCTTGTTTGCCTTTATGAATATAATTTTATTCATTGTTAATGCGTAATACAGAAAGTTAAAGTATGTTATTCTTAATGTAAAAAGTGTATTAGTATGAATTACTTTAATGCTATATGTATTAGTCATTATGCTAGTGTTACCCATTTATGCAATTGGATTTTAACACAAAATATTATATTTACTGACATATTTACTAAAATAGAGCCACTCTCTCCTACATCTGCTTGTTTGTTTAATATGTTGTTACACCTGGCAACATTATGACCTGAAGTTGTTAGCTATGTTAAAGGGTTAGTTCACCCTCATGTCCCCCCACCAGTAAGACCTTCATTCATCTTCAGAGCACAAATTAAGATATTTTTGATATATTATATATTATAATTAACACTTTCAGATGCCCAGAAAGCTACTGAAGACATATTTAAAACCATTCATGTGACTACAGTGGTTCAACCTTAATGTTATGAAGTGCAGAGAATACTTTTTGTGCACCAAAAAAAAAAAAAAAAAAAAAAACGGCTTTAAAGCTTTGAAGCTTCACGAATCTTTTGTTTCGAGTAAGTGGTTTTAAGCTCGTATCAAACTGCCAAAGTCACGCCCCCCAGTGGTGAACCATTGAAATTTCGAAACACTAATGATGTAACAAAGCCTCGTTTTCTGAAATCACGTGACTTTGGCAGTTTGATGCATGATTCAAACCACTGATTCGAAAAAAAAGATTCGTAAAGCCTTTTGTTTTTTTTGGCGCACAAAAAGTAATCTCGTCACTTCAGGTTGAACACTGTAGTCACACGAACTGTTTTAAATATGTCTTTAGTAGCTTTCTGGGCATTGAAAGTGTTAATTGTCTTGCTGGTAATGCAGGCCTCACTGAGCCATCAGATTTTATAAAAAATATCTTAATTTGTGTTCTGAAGATGAATGAAGGTCTTACAGGTGTGGAACGACATGAGGGTGAGTAAACATTTTTGGGTGAACTAACCCTTTAATAATGAACCCATGAAACTATATTACTACTTCATCTTTCTGAATTCAGCAAGCTGATAAATAACCTTTTCCTTGACCATTTTTTTTAGCTGTCCCAGATCCTGTCATGCCTAAGTAAACCACCTGTGCTTTTACTGACAGTAATATGTAAGCGATTTATGATACATTCCTCTGAAATAGCAGTTGTTCACATAGTCTTTTCTGTCTACAAGGTTCAAATACCCCCAGGTGAATCTGTAATGACACACAAGAACTCATATTTGAATTCTCTGATTGCGTTCTCAGTAAAGGTGCATTACACAATTTTTTTCTTCCCACTGGCGGATACAATGTAAAAATGAGTTGCCAAAGTTGTAAAAAAAAAAAAAAAAAGACCATTGAAAGACTAAAAAGGTGTTTTCTTGTAAAACATACTATTTCAGTCTTTCTGCTTCAAAATTTCACGTTTAACTCAATGTGTTACTTGCCATTTCTTTGACACAGATATCACTCGCAATTTTGCAAGTAAATTTCACAAATAATTACAAAGTAAATCCTACACACACAAAAAATTCAATGTACAACAGGGGTCACTGACTTTATGCTACTGACACCTAGAGGTTTGGATGCAACATCAGTGGAAAGTGAATTTGTTTGTGTGTTGATGCAATCGTAGGCTATTTGCAGATGCATTTGCTATGTTATTTCATTAAGTGTCTGATCATAAGAGGTTCTATCGAAATAAACTGAATAGTATTTAATTGGTGATTAGATTTCTGACCTGCCCTATGAGAAATAATACTTCTAGCCTTTTGATGTGAGTAATTGTCTTGTGAGTGTACATCCTTTTAAATATATTTGCCAAAATAGGTGACACACTCATATTTGGATCTGTTTGTAATGTATTAAACAGCCTCAGTGAAGTCAGACTGGCAATTATTACTAGATTTGCTCAGTCAATGCTTATCTCATTTTCCAAATAATTCCCATGCCGAGTCCTGCAAATTAGATGCCTTCAAATACTGCATTTAATCACGGTCATAAGTGCTTTTAAACGTGAAAATGAAATCAACACTCTGTCAACGCCATAATTCACAATGCCATATGCTAATTTTAGTGAATTGCTGTGTAAAACTCTATATTTAGTTACTATATTTAGCATACGTCTGGCTTCATGGGTGGTCTCTGAAGACTCATGATATGGTACAAGAGAGAGGCTGAGACTTCCAGTCATGCCGGGCATCTCATTACCACATTCCATATTAAAATGGAAAAATATGAACCCTGGCATTCGTGTGCTTTGGAAGATCTCTGGGTTTGAAAATTTTGAAACAGACCCATAGAGTCCAGCATTGTGCAATATAGTCAAGAAGGAATGGAGTTGTTTCTTCTATAGAAATGGGAACATTCAGTACAATTAAACGCACTTCTTTTCCACAAGGGTACATTCTGTCAGATCATTTTATGCCAGTTATTCCTCCCAAACTTGGCGTCTTGGTGTCTGACAGCATTAGGGAAGGTAAAGCCGAGATTGTGATGCAATATCATAGAATAACTCTATCATCATCCAGGAACAAGCTGGCCTCCGTGGGTTTCATCAGTTTCTAACTGTGCCAGTGTGAGTAACTTGCCCTGCATGATATTTATATCTACGGTGAGCTCTTTTACCCTTCCCCACTCGACCCCCACCAAGACCCCCTCAGCCTCCGCCCACCTAATTGCAAAGCCACCGGGGAGCAAGGCTGACATATCCAAACAGCAGGCATGGGCCGTCAAAAATAAGAAGGGGACAGTGCCGACCAAACAAACGGAGACTCTTTCTTTTACTTTATTGTCACGTTCTTGCTCCGGTTGTCTGCCTTTGCTGTTCCGCAGACTTCATGAAGATCATACCTGGTAGGTCAGATGATCAACAGTTTGATAGTGTCTTTTTCTATACGTTTGACTGCGTGTGTGGTCGAGGTGGGAGAGGAAACACTCCGTGTTGACATACACAGATGCTTCCTCGTTCAGACATTGAGTACTAAATTCTATCCCATATTTAAACCAGTTCATCTGTGATGTGTTTTAGATTTGTTTTGGATGATTAGGTAGTTATGTTTTTTTTTTTGTTCCGTTCCACATTGGATGCGGTGTGAGTTCTCTCATCATCCTCCAGACACCTGGAGGAGTTACCGTTCACCAGGTCTGACGGACGGTTATATCGTGGCAAAGCTTGGTGGGCGGGTAGAAAAACAGTGTGAGAGTTGGATTTCAGAAGGAAATTCTCTGTGTCTACATGGGAATGCGAGGTGTCCCGTATCTGCGCTATTTTTGAGAGCTGTAAAAAAGCTTCCACCTGTTTTGCAGTGTTAAAGCAGGCTTCTCTCATGCTTTAATAATACAGAGAGAAATGTAGCATAGCTCCAATGTTGCTTTGGTGTCAAAACATAATAGTGAATAGTAAAGGATTGTTCAGTCAATATGTTTAGCTTTGTGGACAGCATCTATGACATGACATGACCGAACGTGTGTGACTTACTATGGAACTGCTTTCTATTAAAACTGTCATCTGCATTTTTTTTAAAATGAACTCCAAGTCAAAATTATTGCCTGTGGCAATCAACAGTGTAACAAGTGTTATTTTAGTATTATTAATATACTATTATAGTATTCATATTTTTGGTAACACATTTCAATCATCTACTTTAGACATTCTACTAACTATAAGTAACTTTACAACTACATGTCAACTAACTCTAGAGTATTAGTAGACTGTCTGCTTAATATCTGCTAACACTCTATTTTAATGGACCTTCTGACTATAAGTAACTTTGTAGCTACATATCAAGTTTTCGTTTAAGTTAAATTTTTTCATCTGATATTTATATAAACTTTATTTCAATTAATGAAACCAATTTAAAAACTTTATATAAAACAGCTGCTGTCAATAGACCTTAAAGTCAACATCATTTACAACCCAAGTGGGTGTTACATACCAGAATGGAGCCAAATGGTTAGAAGGCTTGAAAAATAAGTAATTGCCTGCACTGATAAACTGTTCAAAATAAGACCAGAAACATGCATTAAGAAAGTAGAAAATAGAGTCTGTTTTGATTTCATATTGACTTTTTATTTGCACTGAACATGGAAATTTTGTGTTTTAAATTGCCATTAATATGAAAATAGGGAGTTGTTTTAAAGTGCCAATCATTACTTCATTGCCTTTGGGTGTATCGTTACTTTGGATTGATGAAATTCTTTAACAAGTCTGTCCTGAGAGACTGGATGTGTCTTCTGATTTCAGACTCAACAGGTTGTGCAAAGCCTGGGGTGTTGTTTAATGTTCAAATAAACTGGCTTATGAACTTATTAGTCTAACATAAATTCTCATTTGATTTTATATTAAAACCTGTTCACACTTTTAAAGTTGAAAGACATCTGTAGTGAGACAACATTGTGAATGTTGGCACAGTGAAGTTTCATTTGCTGCAGGTGTGTTTTCAGCATTAAAGATGACATGGGAAGGGCAGTGAGAATGGATGGAAGGAATGTAGACATGACAAGAAGCAGTAGAGGAAACTCCCTTCAGAAGGAAAGAAGGAGAAAGATACTAACTCAGTCCCCTTCGACTCCACGTTTAGCTGAGAGACGCTGCACTGGCGTCTTTTTTTAAATATCTGGAACACACCCCATGTTGCCCCATTCCCTCCCACTGCCGGCCTCATCCAGGCTTATCTCAGCCCTAATGCCACTGAGCCCCTCAGAGTCCGCTCTGCCCGCCCTGGTGGTTTTTGTGCACATTGTCTCTGTGATTGCAGTCTGGCGTTTGAGGCAAAACAGAAGTGAAGGTAAGAGATTTGATAACAGTAGCAAATTAGAAGATCTTGGTGGTTCTTGAGTTCCAAGCTTGTTTTATCTTGTCTCTCCTTCTCTTGCTCTGCCAGTGCATTGTGGGAAATGGGAGTGGTTAATGGATTGATTTTGTTTTGTCAAGTTGCTTCCAGTGCATCGAATGGATAGTCTGGTTTCAAAGATTTCAAACATGAATTCTTGAAACGTTGGGACATTTTTTAAATTTGATTAAGATGAAAACTAAAAGACTTTCAAATCACATGACCCAATATTTTATTCACAATAGGATATAGATAACAAATGTTTAAAAAGAGAAATTTTACACTTTTATCCACTAAATGAGCTCATTTCAAATTTGATGCCTGCTACAGGTCTCAAAAAAGTTGGCACGGGGGCAACAAATGGCAAAAAAAAACAAGACATTTTGAAAAGATTCAGCTGGGAGAACATCTAGCAACTAATTAAGTTAATTGATATCAGGTCTGTAACATGAATAGCTATAAAAGGGATGTCTTTGAGAGGCAAAGTCTCTCAGAAGTAAAAATGGGCAGAGCTACGAAAGAGTACGTAAAAAGATTGTGGAATACTTTAAAAACAATGTTCCTCAACGTCAAATTGAAAATGCTTTGCAAATCTCATCATCTACAGTGCATAACATCATCAAAAGGTTCAGAGAAACTGGAGAAATCTCTGTGCCTAAGGGACAAGGCCGAAGATTGGATGCCCGTGGTCTTCAGGCCCTCAGACAACACTGCATCACTCATCAGCATGATTGTGTCAATGACATTACAAATGGGCCCAGGAATACTTCCAGAAACCACTGTCGGTAAACACAATCCGCCGTGCCATCTGCAGATGCCAACTAAAGCTCAATCATGCAAAAAGGAAGCCATATGTGAACATGGTCCAGAAGCACCGTCGTGTCCTGTGGGCCAAGGCTCATTTAAAATGGACTGTTTCAAAGTGGAAAAATGTTCTATGGTCAGACGAGTCCAAATTTGACATTCCGGGCTAAAGAGGAGGGAGCGTTCAGTTCAAAAGACAGCATCTCTGATGGTATGGGGGTGCATAAGTGCATACGGTATGGGCAGTTTGCATGTTTTGGAAGGCACTATGAATGCTGAAAGGTATACAAAGGTTTTAGAGCAACATATGCTCCCCTCCAGACGATGTCTATTTCAGGGAAGGCCTTGTGTATTTCAGCAGGACAATGCAAAACCACATACTGCAGCTATTACAACAGCATGGCTTCGTCGTAGAAGAGTCCGGGTGCTGAATTGGCCTGCTTGCAGTCCAGATATTTCACCTATAGAAAACATTTGGCGCATCATTAAACGAAAAAATACGTCGAAAAAAGACGACCACAAACTCTTCAGCAGCTGGAAATCTATATCAGGCAAGAATGGGACCAAATTCCTACACCAAAACTCTAGAAACTCATTACCTCGATGCCCAGATGTCTTCAAACTGTTTTTAAAAGAAGAGGAGATGCTACACCATGGTAAACATGACCCCGTCCCAACTATTTTGAGACCTGTAGCAGGCATCAAATTTGAAATGAGCTAATTTTGTGCATAAAATTGTAAAATTTCTCAGTTTAAACATTTATGTTATCTATGTTCTATTGTGAATAAAATATTGGCTCATGTGATTTGAAAGTCTTTTAGTTTTCATTTTATTCAAATTTAAAATGTCCCAATATTTCCGGAATTCGGGTTGTAGATAATGGAAAAGATGTTGATGATTTCAGTAATGAACAAATATACATTCTATTTTTATCTATTCTTTGTACCAGAATAACATTTGGTCTCGTCATATTTACCTAATTTCCTTTTGAACTAAAAAAAATCACACTAATACCACATGAAGCAGTGATCGTTGGTCCAAAAACTATATTTATGCAAACTCTGAATTTGATTTGCAAGATTTGCAACCACTCAAATGTTATTGTCTCTTTGAGAAAGATGGCTTGTTACGTATTTAGAAAGGTCACATGCAAGCATACTTTCTTTTACACCTTTATAACTCACCTCTCAACCATGTCTGATCAGGGCTATGTATCAAATCTTTAACCTAATAAAAAGTGAGAGGTGTGTTTACAGTTGAAGATATGTTTGCACTGATAGCTCACAGGTGTCTGATGCATACATTTAGACATAGGTTAGACAAGTTTATATAGAAACCTGTCCAAAGTTGTTACCTCACTTTTGAGATCTCCTTTGGAAAATTTTGGAAATAACACTTATTAAAGTATAGTCAAGGAGTTGGACACTTCTTTCAAGCAGACGCTTCTTAGCAGGGCATGGAGGAGGCCTTCAGATGAGAAATGCCGTCCTAGATGAGTGCAGTGTTTCAGTGACAGTGGCTGTAAATAAGGATCTGTTTTCCAGAATGGTCCATGGTGTTGTTGTGACAGAGGTGACCTCTGCTAGCGGTTGGCTGGTGGCCTCTGTCACTGACACTGCTCTGGATCACATCAGGTCCTCCCCTCCTCCTTCGTGATCTTGTTTGTTTGATCATAAACCTCATATACATAGAATAGCGCAGATCTTATTACAGATTATTACTTTATTGCTTTCCAAGTAGTTCAATCTCTCCATCCTGTGTCCATTGTGCATTTATTTTGTAAGGGGAGAATAAAGTGTTATATGATTCTGTTTTGTGTTTTATGAGCAACTCAGCCATGAAGTGGTAGGCCACATAAAATCACAGAGCAAGGTCAGCGCTTGCTGAGGCGCACAGTGCGCGGAGGTCACCAACTTTCTGCAGAGTCAATAGCTACAGACCTCCAAGCTTAATGTGGCCTTCAGATTAGCTCAAGAACAGTGTGTAGAGAGCTTCATGGAATGGGTTTCCATGTCCGAGCAGCTGCATCCAAGCCTTACATCACCAATTGCAATGCAAAGTGTCGGATGCAGTGGTGTAAAGCACGCCGTCACTGGACTCTAGAGCAGTGGATACGTGTTCTCTGGAGTGACGAATTACGCTTCTCTGTCTGGCAATCTGATGGACGAGTCTGGGTTTGGTGGTTGCCAGGAGAACGATACTTGCCTGACTGCATTGTGCCAAGTGTAAAGTTTGGTGGAGGGGGATTATGGTGTGGTGTTGTTTTTCAGGGGTTGGTCTTGGCCCCTTAGTTCCAGTGAAAGGAACTCTTAATGTTTCAGCATGCCAAGACATTTTGGACAATTTCATGCTCCCAACTTTGTGGGAAAAGTTTGGGGATGGCCCCTTCCTGTTCCAACTTAACTACACACCAGTGCACAAAGCAAGGTCCATAAAGACATGGTTGAGCGAGTTTGGTGTGGATGAACTTGACTGGCCTGCACAGAGTCCTCAACCCGATAGAACACCTTTGGGATGAATTAGAGCGGAGACTGTGAGCCAGGCCTTCTCGCCAACATCATTGCCTGACCTCACAAATGCACTTCTAGAAGAATGGTCAAAAATTCCCATAAACACACTCTTAAACCTTGTGGAAAGCCTTCCCAAAAGAGTTGAAGCTGCAAAGGGTGGGCCAACTCCATATTAAACCCTACGGATTAAGAATGGGATGTCATTAAATTTACTGTGCAGGTAAAGGCAAGTGGCCCAAAGTGTGTATAATATATATATAAATATATATATATATATATATATATATATATATATATACATAATATATATTTTGTCAGAATTGCGAGTTTATTTTGTGACGTTGTGACGTTATATCACGCAATTCTGAGAAAAAAGGAAATTGCGAGATAAAAACTCAGAATTGTGAGATAAAAAGTCACAATTAGCTTTTTTATTTTTTATTCAGTGACAGAAACAAGCTTCCATAGAAATTTGCATACAAACAAACAAATAAACAAGGTGCAGTAATGGTGCAGGTGCCAATAAAAAATAAATAAAGGATTACATAAAATAACAAATGCAACGTTTATTTATTTATAAGGTGCAGTAATAATGCAGGTGCCAATAAAAAAAATAAAGGATTGCATAAAATAAAAAATGCAATATTTATTTATTTATTTATTTATAAGGTGCAGTGATAATGCAGGTGCCAATAAAAAATAAAGGATTGCATAACATAAAAAATGCATAATTTAATTAATTAATTAATTAACTTATTTATAATAAGGTGAAGTAGTATTGCAGTTATTAACAAAAAATAAATAAAAGATGTCATAAAAAATGTAAATTCATTCATTCATTCATTCATTCATTCTCCATTTATGACACCATTAGCTTATCAATGCTCTTTGATTATGTTTGTCTTTATGTCTCTGGCTGAATTAATAAATTATTAATTGTTTAATTGTCTGGTAATAAAAACATTAAATGCATATTTTCATTAAACTTGTGTTCTTTAATTGACAATGTATAAACACACAATAAACAGATACTGTGAAAGCAGTGAGAGAAGCGTTCTATAAGTCCTGTATTGATCGAATAAAGCTGGTCATATTCAGTTAAAGAATCATGGGATAGGTGAACACATCTACAAGGCTGTAGTATCACTGTAATTCACAACTTTGAATTGCAAATGACATCAAAACTTTGAATAACAAATGGAAGTCCAGAGGCTTACATTGTCCACGTGTACAATGAATAATAAAAAGTACATCAGAAACATTTCTGTATATATTTCCAAGTCAAATCCATAATCCTATAGGAGAGCTCCCAAATGTCTTGTGAAAAATGGTCCCATCAGAACACATAGAGTATCTGTATATACACTCTGGCTCTCAGGAAACTGCCATAATGGAAAGTTCCAGACTCGTGATGTAAACGGCACATATGCTGGAGGTCTGGACGTGAGACCTGTGTGGTGTCTTGTTCTTGGATATTGTTGGATGGTTTGAATGTTCTTCAGGGAGCAGCAGGGCATGTAGATTAAGTGCGTTGCATACGGAGACGTGCTGTGCTGGGCTTTCAGGACCCATGAAGGGGCTACCGCTGTCCTTTGGGCTTGATTTATGGTCTTTTTATGGACCCAAGGGATGCTTCTGCTTTAGTTTGGCTGTTATTTTTAGCCCTTCACTCGTAACATAATGTGGTACATCTTAACTGGGTCTCAAACAGTTACTTACATTTAAGAATAATTCCTCTAAAAACTCTTCTACTCTTTTTGATCCATTGGTTTATTTTAAGAATGTATTTCATCTGTCATAATAGTTCAGCGGTCTAGATGTTAATTAGGAAATCATCTCTTATTACTAAATTGTTAGTGATTGGGAATCAAACAATCATTATGAACTTCAAAAGTAAGTCAAGACACATTTATTTATAACACTTTATACAATACAGCTTCATGGTAATACACAAGCCAAAAGTGACTTCAGCTGTAATTTCAGATATAATGATTAGATTAGAGGTTATTGTCATTCCAGCCAATGAAACTGTGCAGTGCAGTTTACAAAAATTACAATAACATTATAAGGACACACAGTAAGTAATACAATCATTTCACTATAAACAGTATACTTAGAAGTACCAAAAAAAAAGTTTCAACAAACAAAGAAAAAAATAAGTACCAAGCAGCTCTACAGAAGACAGTTATTCGGCTCAGTTTAGTTCAGTAACGGTGTCAGAGTTACAAAGTTCATTGATAATGAAAGCAATTCAACTGAGCTATAAAGCAGCTCTACAGAAGACAGCAGTATCATTATTCAGCTCACATCTGCTCAGTATCGAATTATGAAGCGGATAAGCCGCGTTTGAAGTGTTTTTTGCCACTTCTTTGTGTCATGTGTAAGAACGGCCTAACTAGGCCTCTTATAAATTGCTGAATCTTTAACACTTTCATTTGCAAAGTTTCATGTCATTTTTGTTGGTATGTTAGCCATTCTTTGGTGACAGATAGATGACCCAGGCAGCTTTGCTATTGGGTAATGGAGGCCTTTTAACTTCATTATTGCCCATGACTGAGGTCATGGGAAGCGTGGGAAATCATTTGCCGTCTTTAAGAATGACTGCAGGAGACCCCTGCGACGTCTCAGGATGTTTTACACTCTATAGCTGTTGCAGTGATGGAATTATTCCCCAGAGAAGTTATAGACAACAACTTCAGTTCTTGTACACCAAGATGTGTTGTGTTGGTAAGTGTTTGAAAATGGCTGGCAGGAGTTTGATACTGAGCAGGCGTGGCACAAACATGCCTCTCTCAGTTCCTCCTCCTCTTCACTGGAGGATTTTCACTTAATCACATCAGTGCTGTGTATTTTTATTCACATCATTGACTGTTATGTAATGTCTGGTTGGTTTAATTATCTTAATCTTGCTGATGAGATTCTAAATCACTTAAATCACTTCACTTTGGCAGTCTGGTGCCAGTTTGTTATGTAATGTGATATGTGCTCTCACTGCACACGGCTCTACCTCAGTACATGAGGAAAAACATGCACGCACTTTTGCTTGTAAGCTACAGGTAGTGTAATTTAATCTAATTATTGTTTGATTATTCTACATAGTTTTTATGACCTGATTAATATTTAGATTTTATTTTCACTTAAAGAAAAAAATTCCTGATAATTTACTCACTCCCATGTCATCCAAGATGTTTATGTCTTTCTTTTTTCAGTCGAAAAGAAATCAAGTTTTTGAGGAAAACATTCCAGGATTTTTCTCCATATAGTGGACTTCAACAGCTACCAACGGGTTGAAGGTCCAAATGTCAGTTTCAGTGCAGCTTCAAAGAGCTCTACATGATCCCAGACGAGGAATAAGGGTCTTACCTAGCAAAATGATTGTTCATTTTCAAAAAAATTAAAAAATAAAAATGTATATACTTTTTATCCACAAATGCTCATCTTGCACTGCTCTGTGATGTGCCACGCATTACGTAATCACGTTAGAAAGGTCACGCGACGTAGGAGGAAGTATCGATCCTGTGTTCACAAAGTGAACCTGCAAAAACTAAGTCAAACGGCCTTTACGCAAAAAAAGGTAAAACAATAATGATTTTGGACAAGTTGGAAGAGAGTTTTTCGCCCTACCGCAATAATTCCACCTACATCACGTGTGACCTTTTCAACGTGATTAATGCGTGGAGCATCGCAGTGCAAGACGAGCATTTGTGGTTATCATTTTTTTTTCTCTAGATAAGACTCTAATCTGGGATTGTGTAGAACACTTTGAAGCTGCACTGAAACTGTAATTTTGACCTTCAACCATTTGGGGTCCATTGAAGTCCACTATATGGAGAAAAATTCTGGAATGTTTTCCTCAAAACCTTAATTTCTTTTCAACTGAAGAAAGAAAGATATAAACATCTTTATGTGGATGACATGGGGGTGAGTAAATTATCAGGAAATTTTAATTCTGAAGTGAACTAATCCTTTAAATAAAGTTTATATTATGTTTAAAATAGCATACTACACGTATTGCACAGTTTATAATATATTTGACACAGAATGCACAGTTTCTAAATGCAAATACACTCTTATAAATAGGGAGGTTTTTTTTTTCTTTTTTTCTTTTGGCAGGGATGCCACAGATAGAAGAACCATTTTGGTTCTCCAAAGAAGCTATCAGTAAACAGTTCTTAAAAGAATATATATATATATATATATATATATATATATATATATATATATATATATATATATATATATATATATATATATATATATATATATATATATATATATATATATATATATATATAAATATATTATATATAAATATATATATTAAAAGAATATATATAATTTTTTTTTTTTTTTTTTTTTTTTGTAGTGTGAACAACATTTTAAAAAATCTAAAGAACTCTTTTCCACTATTAAGAAACTTTTTTGCTATTAAAAGTTTCCATGGATGTTGAATGTTCTTCATTGAACCATAGATACAATAAAGAACCTATATTTTTAAGAGTGTAAAGATAATATATATGTTGTAAGCATTTTTTTACATTTTGATCAACTCTATCCAACTCCCATCCATTCAATCAAAAGGATCCATAACCCCGCCCTTAATAGACAAGGCGGCCAATTGGATGTCAGCAAAACTGAACATGCAAAATGATTGATTCACAAGCGTGTTTCTGATGGTGGATTAGAAAAAATGGCAGATCACTTAGTTGAATTTTGTTGTTTGCTGTGAGTTCTGTCAAAGTCACGCTTTTTCAGTGGAAGGAAGTACAGTAGGAAAGTTATGCGTGGTATTTCACAAGAAGGTATAGTTGAAATACTACACCATCTTTAAATGCACAATGTATGTATTTTTCTCTTGTGAATATTGTGTTTTGTCGCCATCTAGTGTTAAGTCTCAGTTTAAAACTTCATTGTTATAACTTTCTCACTGAAGGTGTGATACTTAAGGCATAAAACAGGACAAAAAGCTTCAATAAAATCATACTCAGTAGGTCTGTAAGACTTGTCAGGATAAACAGAGGATGGAGTGGCTTTGGGCTTAGTGGAAATTTGAGGTTTAGCCAAAAAATCTGGATGTGTGGCCCATGTATGTCCTTTTAATAAGCATTGGACTCTGATACACTTTAAATTAAGTCTTGAGTCTTCACTGATGAGTTTTATTTCCCTTACTTTTACTGAAGCTAATACTGAAGTGTCCTACTGGCATTTATTCTCTCCCTCAACAAACATTTTATTAGTGACAATAATCAGCAGGCATGACTATTTAGTAACATGGACAAGGCCATACAAAAAGGCTTTACTTAGAAAATTCCACCCATTTTCAGCAGTTGCTCAGTAGCAAATTTAGATTTTGATGTAATTTGATGTAATAAATGAAGTAATTTCCCAATAACTGGTAAATCCTCCCTATGTAGTCAGCCCTTCCTCTGACTTGCGTTCAGACTATAAATACAGACATGAGTAAGAGTGTGTTCCTCTCATCTGCTGCCATGGCTACCGTGTGTTTGGACAACTGTTCTCAGATGTCTGCCGTCTCAAAGCGTATCTGCACCATCAGCATCTCAGATGAAAGCAAATTATTATGTCACTAAGGCAATGCTGTCAAAAGCAGAAGTCAGCTGATCTCATTCAGGTCATTGATACGGTGTGTGCGTCATGTTTATCTTAAGATGATACTTCTCTCAGCTGTTCACATACCTGAGCCTTTGTAAAATTACCTGCAAAGTTTTATGATCATGTCCTAATTATTGTCCAGAAGAGGGAGACATTTATTTAGTCAATGAGGAAAACAATTCAGTATTAAATAGCAGTATTTGCCTACATTTTAATCAGTGTTAGGCGTAATTACTAAGTAATCTAATTACTTTTCCCTTAAAAAGCTAAAGTAAGGGATTACTCTTAAATTTTCTGTAATTTAATTACTTCTGATGTAATTGCATTAAATACTGCATAGACTGTAGAACAATTCTATATAAAACAATAGTGGATTTAACATCAGAATTTAACCTTCTCCCTTTACACACTGATCAGTTCAAAGATAATTTATGCAATTGCATATTGTTTATTTGAAAAAAAAAAAAAAATGTTGGTTTAAAAAATGTACTAAAAAAGGAAGTTACCTGGTTGCCTTAATTTTGCGTTCATTGAAATTAAAAATGTAAGTTCATTCAACTGGTTGAGGTTGATATGGGATTTAGAAAGTAATAAGTAATCCAATACATTTTAGAGAGAGTAATTAGTAATCTAATTACACTGTTGAAGATGTAATTAGTAGCTAGTAATAAATAACTTTTTTAGAGTGACTTTACCCAACACTGATTTTAATACTTTAATACTGATTTTAAAAAATCACTTTATTTGGCAACAATTTATCAAACTCAGTCTCTTCACAGTGCAAAAATTCACGCATCAAATTGACTTCAGTAGAAGAAGTGGTTTCAGTGGAAAGATTTTACACATTGATTAAAGATTATGAAGAAAAATATTTATTTTTATTTGAAATAACTTGGGCCGATAAGTCGTTCACCAGTAAGACCAAGAATGTGCATTAAGAAAGCAAACTGAGCAACTACATTTTGATTTCATGAGGGCTTTAATATGCATCTTATGTTACGCTTTTGAAGTGCATGTCATCATTTTCAGGAGAGCCTGTGAGTGAGTTTGCAGATCCGCTTGGCAGGTCCGTCTGTTTTCCACTTTAGCTGAGATGAATGCAGAATGTCTAATAGGTTATTTTAGATCTCAGCTGCTGTTGATGTTCTGTTTTGAATCTCCAGCTAAACAGAGATTTCCCCAAATCCAGTATGACTATCACATTCGAACCTGATTCCTGGATTTAGATATTAATGCTCCCTGGCTCTGGGAATTATGAGCGAATGGAAATACACATAATTAGGGCTTCTGGTAAATCGACAAAAACCCATGAGAAGAAAAGTAAAAGCATCTTCTGGAGAGGCAGAAAAAAAGCTCAGGTGTTCATGTTGTTCTGGTTGGGAAGGACAGGGTGTGTTCAGGTCGGATCAAAGCAGATGTAAAAGCGGATTCCACATTCCTCTCCTTCTGGGCGTGAAAGACATCCCTGTACACGCTCTCACATGCGGGAGGAGGAGAAACAGATCCGGAGGGAGAGAGAGTTGTGGAAGGGAATGGGTGGCACTTTCACGGCTAATGTGGTTTGGCTACACCCAACACGGGAATGTGAAGAGTTACCATTATTATAACATCAATCTCATTACCTTTAAAGACAACCTTAAGCCTTATTTATGATGTTTTGATTTCATTCTGTTTCTGGTTGCTGCTATATTCACTCAACTATGCATCAACTGCAAGGGAATTTTGATTGCTTAGATCACACAAAAACAGTGCTTCATTGATTTTCATTAGAAATGCACTGCATTTAAACCTTGTTAGTCTATATATTTTCATTATTTTCATCTACAGTGAAATAACCTGTCTGTATAGTTTTCTGATGATTGACACCTTTTTTTTTAAATCACACTATACAGTAGTACAAATATATGCTGAAAAAAATGGTGAAGGATTTACTTTGGAAAAACTTTGCGGTAACACTTTATTTTAACTAGTTGCTTATTAGCATGCATATTACTAGAATATTGGCTATTTATTAGTACTTATTAAGCACATAGTAATGCCTTATTCTGCATGACCATATTCTACATTCTTAATCCTGTCCAATACCTAAACTTAACAACTACCTTACTAACTATTAATAAGCAATAAATTAGGAGTTTATTGAGGGAAAAGTTGTAGTTAATAGTTTATGTGTTCCCTGTACCAACTTTTCACTCAGAAATTGCTAGCAAATTTCACAAATAACTAAGAAATGCAAGTGTAACACATTGAAATTAAATGTGAAATGTTGAAGTAGCAAAACTAAAATAGTAAAAGTTTCTTGTAAAATGTACTCCAATATTTTTTGTTGTTTAATTTCGCACTTGGAAAAATCATTTTTTGCACACTACTGTTTATAGAGTGTGATATCATTGTATGATATGCACTCCAGACCTCTTTAAAGATCTGATCTTCAACCCTTATCATCTGAGCAAAGATATTTTGGGATCTAAGATCCGGGTCACGGCACCAAAAAAAGCATGTCAGTTCTTAGCCTGACTACATCAGACTTCCTACTTCCGCTCAATTTCATTTCGCTTCTGTACTCAGTCTGATACAGCGTCAGAGCTTTCTGTTTGCCACCGGTCTGGAAACAGCCGGGCCAATCAACGAACAGAGGGCGGGCTGAGAGCCGTGACGTAGATGCTAAGCGCCGAGTTTTACATTGTAGGTTAGAGAAATCGAAAACCGAAACGACCGCGGAAATGGGAAACGAGACACGGGATGCAATTCGCTCTGTTATGGAGAACATTCAACTCTTTTTCAAACTGAAGCCAGAACAAGAAGAGTGTTTGATAAACATTTTAAGTCTTTAAATCTTTAAACAGATTTGAGTTCGATGCATGATGTCTGTGCGTCGTTGCGGCTGTACAGGCGCATAACATACGTCATAACTAAACGTATCTGATTGGCTTACGGGTAACCAATGATTTTAAACTTCAGACAAGCGCCCCCTAGCGAGAGAGAAAACACTTCTCTATTATGCCATTCCAGACTCTGTCTACGAAACAAAGTGAAGTAGTAGAGTCTGGTATTACCAGGCTAGTCAGTTCTAACATTGACCAACAAAATGTCCTCAGACTGGGTCACACTGACTTTTGCCTGCATCTTCTCATCTGACCCCAGATCCAGAGAAGTTTTGTGTGCATGTGGTTCATAGAAAGATCTGAGGTGTGTGTGTGTAAATGTGTTTTTAAAAGATGAATACTTGATACTGATTCAAAAAGGCATGCTTTATGCTTCACCCTGGTCTTATGAAGGTTCGGTCTTGTGTAGACTTGACTATTGGAATAAGTCTGATGCAGCTTTGGCCAAGAACCAACCATAGTTTTCACAATTTTTGTTCATATGGGTGTGGGGTTCATCTGAAACTGAATATACAGGTGTGCTCAAGGATATCAAATGTCAAATATCTTCAAAGGTTGTATTTGAACTCATATCTTGTGGCTATAGTTCTTCTTCAGAAGGGCTGATTGTTAAGCCAGCCAATCATATTTCAGTTTTCAGCCAGCTCTTGTCATTTTTGTGTGTATTATGCATCAGCTGGTCTGTGAATGATACTAGCCGTGGCTGATGTTATGCCACATGGAAAGTTCTGGTTCTCCTGTGGGGTTCGTTCATTGCTCAAATCACATTAGAAGAGCAGTGTCTACCTTACTAACAGTATGTTATTTTATTAACATTAGTTTAATCAATGCATCTAATAATGATACATCTGAATGGATAAGTAGATCTATAATAAATGATCCAATGTTAAGTTCACAATATGAAAGTTATAGATCGGGGTTTCCCAACTTCAGATTTGTGTGGACTCCTGACGGTTCATGAGATTATGACAAAAAATGCCAAAAGCCCAATAAAATTTAATGTGTACTGCCATTCAAACGTTTCGGTAAGATTTTTTTAATGTATTTTAAAGTCTCTTCTGCTCACCAAGGGTGCATTTATTTGATCAAAAATAGAATAAAAACAGTAATATTATGAAATATTATTACAATTTAAAAAGAACTGTTTTCTATGTGAATATATTTTAAAATATACTCATTACTCCTGTCTTCAGTGTCACATGATCCTTCAGAAATCATTCAAATATGCTGATTTGTTGATCAAGAAACATTTCTTATCATTATCAATGTTTAAAACAGTTGTGCTGCTTCATATTTTCATGGATAAAGTGATTTTTTTTTTTTTTTTTTTTTTTCAGGATTTTTTGATGAATAGAAAGTTCAAAAGAACAGCATTTATTTGACATATAAATATTTTGTAACATTTTAAATGTCTTTACTGTCTCCTTTGATCAATTTAATGCATCCTTGCTGAATAATACATATAAAATTTATTTTCAATAAATTTGACTTGTATTTCAGGTTATAACATTAAATGAAATCACAGTGGGTGCTTTAAGGAAATAGGACAAACAACATAAATTCACATTGTGAATTCTGTTATAGGTGTTGGTAGTGTTTAGTTTCACACCGTAATACCTTCTTCTGTATCAACAGACATTTAGACGTCTGTAAAATGAAGGCGTCAGCTTCCACATCCGCTATGTCAGATATATCGTAAAATAAACACTCCTGCAAACACTGTCAAGTTCAGGCTGATATACTCACCAGCGAGCCTGAACAGGCCGTCAAATCTCAAAGCCTCTCAAAGTTTACGGTGCGGGTCTGTTCAGATGATGAGCATGTGATGAACGCCCCGTCCTCATCTTTATCTTCTGAGCTTTTGGTTTATCTTTATGAGACCTTCTCCTGCATGGTCAGAACTGTCACTCATCACCTATTATATCTACAAATCTTTCTCTTCCTACATACTTTGGTGATGCGCATGCAAGTTCAGCATGATCACATGCAAACAAGAAATGATTCTTTTAAAGAATTTTCATCTTATTTCTGGCTGTTCAATTTGCAGCCTCTGGTTATGTATTTTGCTGGGGTTGGTTTAGATATAATAATGTTAATCTCCAGCATGTGTAGACGTGAGCGGCCCATCCCAGAGCCTCGCCCTGTCTTATTGGCAGCACACACTCTTAGTTAGTCATACTTGCCCAACCGCTCAGGTATGTTACAGTGGTTAATCATTAAAGGGGCATGTGTATGTGTATGTGTGTGTGTGTGTGTGTGTGTGTGTGTGGAGTAATGTCTGTTAGCATGAGTAGTTTTAGAGTGTGATTGTGTAACTCCTGTTCCTTTAATGATTCTCGCGGCCAGCTTAGTGCTCTGCGTAAAGTTACACAACTCTTCACACTCTACGTTTCCTGTTGCGTTATTCTTGAGAGATTGTGATGATTTAGAGAGTGTTTGGAGAAGGTGTGGGATTCTAGATGAGGCATGCTGGCGGACACACCTTCCCACTCACTTTCCCTGATTCCACCCCTTCTTCCTGCCTCGGCTCCACCAACATGACAATTCGTGGATGAGGCGGAGCCAAGCGTAACCCGCAATGCCCTCCAAGCACCATGTCTCACTGGAGTCAGAACTGCAAGAGAGCAGGCCCAGAACCTGTAGCCTACTGACATCATTTACTGGAGCTAGAACATGGACAACAGAGATTAAACGGGAACCTTAAATCTTAACGGAACATTGCTGCAGCTTTCTATTTGAAAAAGTGAGGAAGCTTGTAAAGAACAGAGATTTGTGGCTGGCTGAACTCTGTATTTCACTGTAAGCGTGACGTAAAGGAGATGAGTACGCAACAGAGACGGAGGGAATACTCGACCGATAGCCTGGACGGGCAGAGGGAGAGGATCCCCTCAGATGACTTGCACTATCAGGGAATGCTGAAAGCCGTTGAAGGCAGGAAAGGTACCTAGGACAGCTGCTCATGTGGGAAGAGATTTTGTTGTACAAAATTATTATGTATGAACAAAAATTATCTTCTTAATCAGTTTCGTCTTGGTTTCCAGTTCGAAACATTTATCAAAAAATCTTTTTTTTTTTTTTTTTTTTTTTTTTTTTTTATGTGTACAGGATATTATCGAATATATACTCTAATATAATTTAGTGCGGTTCAGTATTATACGATTTGCCAATAGGGTTAAAAAATTATTGAAGTTTAAAAGAAAAATATTAAAATTTCTCTCAAGACATATTCTCTGAGAATATAAATCTTAATGCCTAATGCAATTTTGCTTCCCAAGTAAATGTATATTATATTACTGAATTAAAAGACACCATACATTTTTAATGCAATATTGTGAGCAAACGGGATCAGATTAGAAGATATTTTACATAATGATATCTGATACTAGAAGATCTCATTATGTAAAAACATCCTTTATATATTAATCATTCATTTTTTATTAGGTTTATGACTTGCCTCAATGTTTGCAGTCTGCTCAAGTGCATTGCTTGCAGTCTTTCTTTTTATTGGCAGTAATTTGTGTCTCATACGGCAGGCGTTTGGTTTAGAAATATCAGACTTAAAGTTGTCTCCCTTGACCAAAGCTGTTGTGTCAATATTTAAATAGATGGCATATATTTAGCAGTATAAAGATGTTAATTGGGACCTGTCACCTCAGTCCTGCACCTGATTGGCTCATACAGTATGTCATCAGCAAACCGAGACAATGCATTTGTCACTATAGGTATACATATCACTGCATCGAATATCAGTGAATACATTTTAATTCTTTTTTTATAGGTAAAGATAGTGAATTCTCTCGTTTTCCTCACACACTCCAGAGGGCATGTTTAAACATTATAGGCGGGCAGGGGTGTTGGTTTAAACATTAGCGCTGTAACATTATACATGTGAGAAGATAGAAGGCAAAGAATGGTGGTCAAAGGCAAAGGTCTGTTGATGACCCTGTACCGGTGGTCATAATTATCCACACCATCACCCGCAGTAAGGCTCTTCAAACACTAAAAAAGGGAAGTCTTGCATTAGAGGTCAAGGTTTACTGTCTCCACCCATGATAGTCACCATGGTGATATTACTTCATAATATGCTCATCATACTCCGCCCAGCAGAAGCAGAAGTCCAGCAGGCGCGTCAGTGCAGGTCTGAATCAGCTGTTCCCTCAATGCAAAACAATAGCTGGGTGTGTGAGTCGTGCCATTGCTCAACAAACTTCTTTCACTCCTATATTGTATTATGCATTCAACTGTCCTTCTGTACAAAATTGCTCCTATTATTGATTGGGAATCAACTGGAGAGTAATTAAGTGTGTAGACTTAAGTGTTGTGCTTTGACTGAATGCTTTAACTGCCAGTCCAGTTTGGCTTTTGCTTTGTTTTAGGTCACGCATTTCTCCAGGATTTCTTGATACGTGACTCCTAGTGTCTATATCTTTTTAACTGTCACTGTCAGCTGGTCACTTGGCACTCATTTTTTATTGCCTTTATCACATATTTTAGTAATCATCACACATTAGGTATTCGAAAGCTTAAACACTCACAATCCTGTCACCTGTTTTGAAATTGGACATTGCACTACCATAGAAATGGCTCAGTGTTTCTGATATCAACTTCAAATTCGGAACACAACTTGGTTAGAAATATGGTTTGGATTTTCTAGCAATTTTAGAGTGTATAAAATAAAAATGTTTAGTTCATTACAATTGCTTTGCACTAGACTTCTATAACTTTTCTACACTTTAATTTTTTGAAGTGTATTTCTACAATAATCTGCTGAGTATCTTCTTTAAAAAGAGACCAACCTGAGGTCTCTATTCCAAAGCCTTCATGAATTACAACCATTTAAGTTCAAATTTATGCTCAAAAAGGGGGATGACCCCTAACGGTGAACGTACAACATGTTCCTGGATCAACATCTTTGTTGATCATGGAACAAAGTTTCAATCAACCAATCAGATTTGAGGGACAAGTTTACAGTTTAGGCTTACAACCAGGGTTAGGTGCTTCTACATCAGTGTTATTCACCTATCACTTCCCTCTGATTTTAGGGATAAGTTATTGGTAGGGTTAGGTTTAGGGGTGGGGATAGTGTTAGGACTAACCTGGATTTTGCTGCGTTCACGCTGCAGGAACTAGGAATGATTTTAGTTCTAGGAACTCCTTTGGAGAGAACTAAATTCTAAATTCTAAAAAACTAAAAACCCATCACAATAGAAACTGTCAGTGACGTAAGTGTATACATTTTTAAAAAGGCATGTATACACACACAGTTTATAGCCTATATATATACTCCACAAACTAACTCTATGAACATGGAAAACAATGATAGATGGTCCTCTTGAGTTAAGGAGAGAATCCAACGCAACTTTGAGGGGATCAAGCGAAAACGTGATTATGTATTTCTGCTCAGCTAGTGACACTGGACATCAACCAAACGGAAAACGCTAATACTTTTTCATACACTGTCTTCTTTTTAACATGTAATAATAACATATTAGACAGTCTGTTAAATAAATCGCAAATTAATGAAGACGGAGAACGGGAGAGCTGTGTGCTCAGGCTCTGTCTGGCGTTCTCAGCAACGTCAAAATAAAGGTCTGCCGTGCCATCAAACAACAACAAGCACAACTTACTGTACGTCACTTCATAGTTTCTACGGGTGGTGCAAATGCAACCAGGAAAACAGGAACTATTAGATCTCGGGGAACCACCCTGGTGGCTAGTTCCTATAACTAAGTTCCGGTGCGAAAGCCCCTCGTGTCTTACTTTGCAAAATCACGGTCCTCAAAGCATGATCCGTCATCACCATCCTTCAAAATATGGATTGTGCTGGGATGTGCTGTGCACCTCATGAGAACTGATGCCCATCGCTTCAGGTTTGGTGTCTTCAGGCCAAAGAAAGTTCTCAATCCTACATGTGATAAGAGAAACTGTAGTTGAGATGATTTAAGTTTACAGCAGTTTTCTTCTTGCACTTGCTCCCAGAAAGAGGTGTATCGAAAGATTCTATCAAAGACCACCAGCAAAAAAAAAAAAATTGTTTTAATCTCATACATGCCATTTTGTGTATTTTTTACAGTATCATTATGGTCACACTTTGGTGGCCTTAACTACTAATGTGTAATACCTACAAGACAATGGATTTACTGTGCAACTACATGATGTTTCCACATTTACTTCTAATGAGTTTGAGGTATAGTTAGGTTTAGAAGTAAAGGTAGGGTTAGAATTAAAGGGGTTAGAGGTTTTAAGGCAGTGGTGTCCAAACCCAGTCCTGGAGGGCCACTGTACTGCAGAGTTTAGCTCCAACATGCCTCAACACACCTGCCTGGAAGTTTCTAGTATCCCTAGTAAGACCTTGATTAGCTGGTTCAGGTGTGTTTAATTGGGGTTGGAGCTAAACTTTGCAGGACAGTGGCCCTCCAGGAGCAGGATTGGACACCCCTGTATTAAGGTAAGTGTTGGGATATGTGTAACCCCTCACCCAGGTCCTACTCGTCCCACTCTGCGCGGGCCTCAAACCTGGGTGTTGGACGCTCTAACAAGGAGGCTAAAGGCTGCAACCTCTAGTGTCATCTCTAGAGCATCTCTTGAGATCAGAGGAGTGAGGTTTACTTGCACAGCAACTACTGGCTGGCCTCCATTACATATGGTTAGGAGTAAAGTTAACAGTGATGCAAATTAAATGCAAGTACTTTAATTGTAATTACAATGCACCAACATGTAATGTATATTATATATAATTATATGGGTAGCACTGTTCCTCATTTATATGTACTTATTATAGTAATTGTAATAACTGTAACCGTGAACCTACCCCTAAACCTAACCTTAATCTTATAGTACCAGTACTTTCTTAGGTAAATACAATGCAAGTACTGTAAAATAAAGTATGACCATTTTATGAAATGTTTTAGCAGTTAAGGCCACCTGATATCTGACCAACTTTACTAACTCACTAGCTTTATCAGTAAATGTGAGCATGTAATTTCAAAGTACTGCAATGTTCTCCGGTACTGATGACTAATGCAATTGTTGGTAAGTTGCATGAGACAGCAGTGTGGATCATGTTCTCTTGTGTTTGATGCTGCTGAGGGAACATGATTCTGCAGGCTGTAGGTGTGTCTGTGGTGTTTTTGGTGACGCACAGTTGAGATTAAAGCTATTCTGCCTTCACGGTCAAATTTCCTAGCCTGAGGCCTCAGAATACATCACATTTTCTTCTCCCCAAACCTGTGCTCCGTCTTTGCTTGACAATGAAGCTGTCTAGACACCTCCTGCAGTCATTACTCTCCAGCTCTACCCAGAGATTGGGTGTGCCTGTGGGCTGCTGTGTTTGAATGGTTTGGTAGGAGATGTGAGGCGTTCCTACACAAAGAACTGAAATCATTCTGATATTGAGCTTTCATCTGTTCCACTTCTCTCTTCACGTGCAGCTCAACTGTTTCTTTATTAACGTCACCATGAAATCAAAACTGACAATTCTTGTTTATAAGTCATATTGCAGTATTTATTATAAATGGTTTATCCGTGCACATCTTTTTTTTAATTCATGTGCCCCTTAATCTTTAATCTAAATAACTTCCCCTCCCTCTTGCAGCGACATCTCTTCTCTGATGATGCGTTACTGGCGTGAGGGCGGGACAACTTGTCACTCACATTAGATTGACCAATAGCAGACCACAACCGTCCAATCAATTCCCAATGGACAAAATAAAGCCCCGTCCTACATTTGTTCTTGTTCAAGAAGCCGTTTCACTCAGATATACGTCAAAATAGGGAAGAAAAGATGATCGCAACTTCTGTTTCATGCCGACATTTGTGTTCAAAACAAACTCGGACCATTCCGTGCTTCAGTGTTGTTGTTTTGAGCTGGTCGTGATGTTCAAACCAACAGATCGATGTTTTGAAAGCATCACAGAGACAGTGTTACAACTTTTCATGGAAATGGATCTACAAATGGCTTATTTCTAGTTGTCTGCATATTCATTTGGGATTCAACATCAAATTTGAACCTCAAAATAGTATTCTAAATGGCAACGTTTTAACATTAATAAAATGACACACTTAAATCCCTTCAGATCCCGACATTTACTCGAAACACTGCTGAAGTGTGTTTAATGTTCTTTTTCTTTATCTTTTGCAGATGAACGGGACAGAGTGCAGAAGAAGACTTTCACAAAATGGGTGAACAAACACTTGATAAAGGTACATTTATTATTTTTTTTTACTGCAATTTATTATGTTAAAATTTGGTAAAGTTTGATTAGGATAACTAATCATATTAGTTGACAAATCCAATGCAACTTACAATACAAGCATCAGTCCTGCTGAAGTAACCTTGATCAAGGGCACAATGGGGATATTTTTTAGATTCACTGAGTTTGGACCTATAATGGGAAAGTATGACCAACATCTTGTATCACGAGATGAGTATTTTATATCACTATAACAATATATCATGATAGTTTGTTTCACTGGAAGTAAAAAAAAAACTAGCCTAATTAATGTACAGTAACTAAAACATTCAGAATGTTTTAGTCAGTAATAAAATAAGAACAGTTTATTCACAGTTCTGTTCACATGCTGTGCACAGAAAACGTCTTTTAGAACCATTTTTATTTTAGTGTTATTGAGATAATATTATAGTTTTTATTATTATTTTAATTAAATTTTTTCTCCTCTTAAATTATTTAAAGTTTTAGTAATTTTGGTCATTTTTATGTTTTTTTTTTATGTCTTTATATAGTTTTTATTCATTTTGATTTCAGTTTTAGGGGCTGTTTACATGACACCGTTTTCAACTAAAAACTTTTTATGCGTTTTGGCCGTTCACAAGACAACAACATTTTGGGGGCCTGAAAATGCGAACTTTTGAAAACGAGTTTTGAATTTGTGAAAACAGTGATGTCATGTGCATGTGTATTACATACGGAAGAGGATTAGGGCCAAGCAATAATAAAAAAATAAAACCATCTCGAGATTAATGTTGTTAAATTTCGAGAAAAAAAGTCGAGATAAAATGTTGAGAATAAAGTAATTAAATTACGAGAAAAAAGTCATTAGATTATGAGAACTTAATGACTTTTTATGAGAATTTAACAACATTTTTCTCATAATTTAACAAATTTGTTCTCGTAATTTAACGACTTTTTTCTCGTAATTTAATGACTTTATTCTCAACATTTTATCTCGACTTTTTTCTCGAAATTTAACGAGTTTTTTCTCATAATTTAATGAGTTTATTCTCAACATTTTATCTCAACTTTTTTCTCAAAATTTAACGAGTTTTTTCTCGTAATTTAACTAGTTTATTCTCAACATTTTATCTCGACTTTTTTCTAAAAATTTAACTAGTTTTTTCTCGTAATTTAACTAGTTTATTCTCATAATTTAACGAGTTTATTCTCAAAATTTTATCTCGACTTTTTTTCTCAAAATTTAACGAGTTTTTTCTCGTAATTTAACAAGTTTATTCTCAACATTTTATCTCGACTTTTTTCTCAAAATTTAACAAGTTTTTTCTCGTAATTTAACAAGTTTATTCTCAACATTTTATCTCGACTTTTTTCTCGAAATTTAACGAGTTTTTTCTCGTAATTTAATGAGTTTATTCTCAACATTTTATTTCGACTTTTTTCTCGAAATTTAACGAGTTTTTTCTCATAATTTAATGAGTTTATTCTCAACATTTTCTCAACTTTTTTCTCAAAATTTAACGAGTTTTTTCTCGTAATTTAACTAGTTTATTCTCAACATTTTATCTCGACTTTTTTCTAAAAATGTAACGAGTTTTTTCTCGTAATTTAACTAGTTTATTCTCATAATTTAACGAGTTTATTCTCAACATTTTATCTCGACTTTTTTTCTCAAAATTTAACGAGTTTTTTCTCGTAATTTAACAAGTTTATTCTCAACATTTTATCTCGACTTTTTTCTCGAAATTTAACGAGTTTTTTCTCGTAATTTAATGAGTTTATTCTCAACATTTTATTTCGACTTTTTTCTCGAAATTTAACGAGTTTTTTCTCATAATTTAATGAGTTTATTCTCAACATTTTATCTCAACTTTTTTCTCAAAATTTAACGAGTTTTTTCTCGTAATTTAACTAGTTTATTCTCAACATTTTATCTCGACTTTTTTCTCGAAATTTAACGAGTTTTTTCTCGTAATTTAACAAGTTTATTCTCAACATTTTATCTCAACTTTTTTCTCGAAATTTAACGAGTTTTTTCTCGTAATTTAATGAGTTTATTCTCAACATTTTATTTTGACTTTTTTCTCGAAATTTAACAAGTTTTTTCTCATAATTTAACGAGTTTATTCTCAACATTTTATCTCGACTTTTTTCTCGAAATTTAACGAGTTTTTTCTCGTAATTTAATGAGTTTATTCTCAACATTTTATTTCGACTTTTTTCTTGAAATTTAACGACTTTTTTTCTCATAATTTAACAAGTTTATTCTCAACATTTTATCTCGACTTTTTTCCTCAAAATTTAACGAGTTTTTTCTCGTAATTTAACTAGTTTATTCTCAACATTTTATCTCGACTTTTTTCTCGAAATTTAACAAGTTTTTTCTCGTAATTTAATGAGTTTATTCTCAACATTTTATTTCGACTTTTTTCTCGAAATTTAACGAGTTTTTTCTCATAATTTAATGAGTTTATTCTCAACATTTTATCTCAACTTTTTTCTCAAAATTTAACGAGTTTTTTCTCGTAATTTAACTAGTTTATTCTCAACATTTTATCTCGACTTTTTTCTCGAAATTTAACGAGTTTTTTCTCGTAATTTAACAAGTTTATTCTCAACATTTTATCTCAACTTTTTTCTCGAAATTTAACGAGTTTTTTCTCGTAATTTAATGAGTTTATTCTCAACATTTTATTTTGACTTTTTTCTCGAAATTTAACAAGTTTTTTCTCATAATTTAACGAGTTTATTCTCAACATTTTATCTCGACTTTTTTCTCGAAATTTAACGAGTTTTTTCTCGTAATTTAATGAGTTTATTCTCAACATTTTATTTCGACTTTTTTCTTGAAATTTAACGACTTTTTTTCTCATAATTTAACAAGTTTATTCTCAACATTTTATCTCGACTTTTTTCCTCAAAATTTAACGAGTTTTTTCTCGTAATTTAACTAGTTTATTCTCAACATTTTATCTCGACTTTTTTCTCGAAATTTAACAAGTTTTTTCTCATAATTTAATGAGTTTATTCTCAACATTTTATTTCGACTTTTTTCTCGAAATTTAACAAGTTTTTTCTCATAATTTAATGAATTTATTCTCAACATTTTCTTTCGACTTTTTTCTCGAAATTTAACGAGTTTTTTCTCGAAATTTAACAACTTTAATCTCGAGATGTTTTTTTATTTTTTATTATTGCTTGGCCCTAATCCTCTTCTGTAATTACATGTTTCGTCTATGCCCGCATAGTGTTTCTTTATAAAGTGACGTCGCCAACTACTGGCCTTGCAGCAGTATACAGTGTTTTTATTCGTTTTCACAGATCAGTGTGAATGGGATCATTTTGACGATGTTGTCGCCTGTACATGAAAAATGCGAAGGAAAAACCTTTCAGCTTTTAGTACCACATTGTCGTGTAAATGTACCCTTAGTTATTTTGAAAAATTTTGCCTTGGCAAATAGCTGAAATAAAATAAAAAAATGTTTTAATGCTTTAAAGCCTTTATTATAAAGGTCTTCATAATCTACAGTATAATGCATTATATATTTTCATAAATAATTGCAACCAAAGTTAAAATGCATTATAATATGTGCAGATTCCTTGTTACATCTGACATTGGTTGTTTGTCATGTGTTTTTAATTCATTATACTTTAAAAATGAATAGATGCTTATAATAATGTATTACAACTGTGGTTTTCTTTCGTGTCTTATTGTGCTTGAATAATGTGAAATTGACCGAATGCTTGGCTTAAAAATGCATAAAAAGGATTTACTTTTATGACAGTGCAGCATTGCAATGTCATGTGAGAATAACCGCGATAGATAATCTGACATTATACCAGTCGCCAAATTTATCAGTTTATCCAACGCTATCTCACGACCAATTCATACGTATTTTATGAGGTGCCTAATTCGTACGATTTGTCTAAACCCTAGTGACGGGTAGGTTTAGGGGCGGGGTTAGGGGTAGGTCATTCGTTCGAATTCATACGAATTTGGCAACTCGTAAAATACGTGCGATTTAGCAAAAACCGTATGAAATCCAACAAGTGAGGTCGTATGAATTTGTACGAATTAGCCAAGTCGTCAAATACCTACAAATTGGTTTATCATGTCTAACGGTAAATTGCCCACACCTGGGCTGAGCATGATTTCTGTTTCAGCACTGGTATTCTTTTAGGTGAGGACACATATATTTGCAGAGAAGCGGGTCATATCCTGTCCGCACAGGTTATAAATCTACACGCAGCTCATTTCTCATTGTTAATCTAAAATGTATTTAGGCCGAGAAGGGCTGCACTGAAAAGCCAAACAAAAGATAATGAAGATGTAACACTGGACAAGAATGGAGGTTATTTGCACTCTTACAAATCAGTCAAGCCTGTTCATTCACTGTAGATGAGGAAAAAAACCCCTTCAGAACAAAAGACTAACATGCATGTTAAGAACATCTGGATTCATTTTGCAACTCGCGTATCATATTCAGGGTATAAACACTTGTCAGTCCAGCCAACAGTAGCACATGTGCTGCACAGATGTTTGACTGTGTTCATCTACTCACATCTACTGCTCCATCAGTCTTATTTAAACCCTTTATCTGTGATTAAACAAAAGCCTTATTCAGATGGGACCAGGAAAAATGTGTGTTTCATAGACATCCTTTTTGTATTTTTATCCCATCTGAATGAAAAGCTGTTTTTCCTCACAACTCTTTCAGGCTAATTTTGTGTCCTGAGAAATCTGCTCCAATGTGGGTAGTAATATCTGCGTAATATTATTTCTGATAATGCTATTTTGACCTTTATCTAATGCCTAGGATTCTCATTGCTCTACCTGGTGCAACTTCATTATGAATTTTGATGTTTTGGCCAAGTTTCTAAAATAAAATAACAGTTTTATATACTGTATATAATTATATCACTATCATTTATCTATTTACATTGAACAGAATGATTGAATTTGTCTTTTCACTCTTTATACCATCAAATATAAGCCTTCAGACTGTGTTCTACACTGACACATCTATATTTGCTGACTGAATGTTTGAGTTCGACCTTGACAAACACTTACAGACCACAAAAAAAAAACACACAAACAAAAAAAAAAAAAACACTGATTGCTCAGTTTGCGCCGTGTTTGTATCTGTCATCAGTTTTTATGTAGCACTTCTTAGATGTTAATATTGCTTTGTGCTGATTGACCTGAGAGGGAAAGATGGACAATGGACAAATAAATGGGTATAGACAGTACAAATGAGACTTATTACCATATGATACACACTGATGTTGGTGTTTTTCCAATGTATGAATTTAACACAGACTGTGATATGATACATTATAGCACATCATTTGTGTGTGAGCTTCTGCTAGTGGACATGTTGGGTATTATATACTGACATTCAGTGCATCAACAGAGACCTCTAGTGGCTCAGTATGACCTCTGCACTAGTATGACTAATCTATCTATCTATCTATCTATCTATCTATCTATCTATCTATCTATCTATCTATCTATCTATCTATCTATCTATCTATCTATCTATCTATCTATCTATCTATCTATCTATCTATCTATCTATCTATCTATCTATCTATCTATCTATCTATCTATCTATCTATCTATCTATCTATCTATCTATCTATCTATCTATCTATCTATCTATCTATCTATCTATCTATCTATCTATCTATCTATCTATCATGAGCTGTTGTTAAGTTTCAGCATCAGCCTTTAAATCATATTAATCTTAATGTCGTCCTTCATTTTCAACCCTCATTTCTTTCTTCCATTTCTAATCAGCTCTAACTCTCTCTCTGCCCTCTTCTCTCCTCCTCATCATCGCGTCCTTCCTCTTTTCCTCTCCTGCTCCGTTCATTCATCCAGCACCGGAGAGCTGAGGTAGGTCCATCTGTCAGCGTGTCCCAGCAGGCCCTGCTCTCACACATGCATGTACAGTATTCCTGTCCTCCCCAAGGCTCTCAATCTGACGATTTCTTCTGCTGTCACATGAAGAATGTAGATTGACGCTCACAGTTAGAGCTTGAAGATTTTAGTCTCACTCTCATGCAGTACAGCAAAAGAAATCAAAAGTCTGCCTCATCACATGCATGGATCACCACCTGCTCACTCGTACTGGATGTACACTGACGCCAATTTGTCATTGTACTTTGATTTGGATTTTGTACTTTGAAAGCAATGTTACTATCTTTTGAAATATTGAGAAAGATAGGCTTTGCTGTATAACAAAAGGATTAATTCATTCCAAAAATTCTGTCATTGATCACTCACTGTTATGTTGTTTCAAACCCATATGCATTAGTTCATGTTGACCATGACTGTCAAACTCCATAAAGAACAAATAAGAGAGAATATATACATATTATATCTATTCAATGGGGTTTTATACAGCATCTGAATATGCAACTTGTGACTTGGTTGTTTTAAAAAGAAAGAAAGAAAGAAAGAAAGAGAGACAGAAAGAAAGAGAGAAAGAAAGAAAGAAAGAAAGAAAGAAAGAAAGAAAGAAAGAAAGAAAGAAAGAAAGAAAGAAAGAAAGAAAGAAAGAAAGAAAGAAAGAAAGAAAGAAAGAAAGAAACTTCAGAATTTAATTCACACTGTCACTCAATAAATCATTTGTCAGATATTTTTTGACGTGAGGCAGGTGGGCCACCATTCTGCCTGGAGCGATGCATTGCCCCGTCCTGTACTTGCTGAGCAAAGCATGAATGAATCCCATTGAATTCAGTATTGTTTTTATCCTCTTAACAAGAGACATGCATGCTTGTATTTACTGTAGAAGTTGCTGCCCAGCTTAAGCCAGCTTTGGAGTTTAAGATGCACCCCAAAATCACAATTTGTTTCGAAATCTGGTTCCATATATTCGCATTATTTTCAATTAAACACAAAATTAGAAGCTAGGTGGAATGTCTTCGAATTAACTTATGTTTTTATTATCCGTACTAGAAAATTGAATAGGGATTCATACTGCCAAGCTTAAAAAAACACAAAAAAGTACCATAAAAATAAAAATTGGAATTGAAAAAGTGAATTGGAGACATCACATGACTTGTATTTTTGGAGATTGGCATCACCATCCAGTTTCCTTGAATGCAAAAAACAAAAAAAATCTGGAAGCTCACACATTGTGCCGAGTGTCTAATTTAGTGTTTCGTGTAAGGAAAATAATATACATGAGGAAGGATAAATGATGACAATTTTGTCAACAAAATTGATATAAACTCGCAATTGCGAGAAATAAAGTCAGTTTCTGACTACTTTTCTCCGAATTTTGAGATATAAACTTACAATTGCAAGTTATAAAGTCCAATTTTGAGGGGGAAAAATACTTTTTTTCTCAGAGAAAAGAAGTCAGAATTGTAAGATAAAAAGTCACAGTAACCTTTTTTATTTTTTATTCAGTGGTGGAAACAAGCTTCCATGCAGAACTGTGATTGCATGAGCAATGAAATCTTTACAATTTTTCTTTAAAAGAAAATGAGTTTGCGCTTAACTAATAATGCATTGTTTTCTTACTGCAGGGATGATGTGATTTTTAATGCAACACTCATAAAATGATTTGTTTTTTCTCCATCCTCAGACTCAGCGTCATGTGAATGACCTGTATGAAGATCTCCGAGATGGACATAACCTGATCTCCCTTCTGGAGGTCCTCTCCGGGGAGACGCTGGTGAGTATTACAGATTGTCTTACACTGACTTGTATGACCCTGTCCTTAATGGAACCCTAAGCCCTCGCAGTCTTCCTCCGAGTCCACACTTTGTGTCATAACACCTCTTTGACTGTCAGGTAGAAGTCTGCAGTGGCACTCACTTCAGTGTGGGCTCAGAAAAAGTGCATATCGGCCGCAAAAGGAAACCCAAAAATGACAAATGGGACACCCTATGGTCTTGTAGACTTAATGGACATTGTAAGTCCACATGAAGTGTGCCATATGGGACAGGAACTATAAAGCTAGCCTCTGCTATTTCAGCACAGCTAAACAAGAGATGACCAATCACTTCTCCTATTCAGATTCCAACCTCTCCACCTTCAAAACCCCAACCCTGCCCTCAGCCTTCAAACAAATTCAAAGTCCCGACCTCCAGGTCAACGAAGACTTGAACACCCCATCATATTTATGGGTGATGCCTTGGAATACGTCTTCCAATTCGAAAGATGTTATGTTGAATCACACCCAAAACACTGGGTTCAGATATTCCAGGCAAATTCTTGACATCATCCCATCATACTGCTTAATTTCTTGGCTCTAGCTAAGACATTAACTCTCTGGCTTTTCTTTTTTCTGTGTGGCACCTCTTTGACTCTTTTTCTGCCTATCATTCTATCTTCCTTTGACACTGACCCACCATCTCTTTGCTAACCTTTGCCCTTTGACTTCTGTCTGCTCTCTTTGCACTTCTCTTGTTGGGTCAAGACGAGGGAGAGGGACGTTGTGCGGAGCGTACGGTTGGTGAGTGATGTAGATGCTTCATTGGCATGGGTCACTCACTGTGGCTGGCTTGCGCATGATGTCACTTCCGCCAGTCTTGTTGTAGTCATGTTTTCATTAGCTTCCTAGAGTTACTTAGAGTTAAGCTATGTTTGTCAATGATAAGTATCTCAACTGATAAAATAAAGAGCTAAATGTTAAAAGACTTCATTTAAGAATTGCAAATAAAAAGATTTGAAAGATTTAAAGGGTTAGTTCTCCCAAAAATTAAAATTATGTCATTGACTCACCCTCATGTCGTTCCACACCCGTAAAACCTCCGTTCATCTTCAGAACACAGTTTAAGATATTTTAGATTTATTCCGAGAGCTTTCTGTCCCTCCATTGAAAATGTATGTACGGTATACTGTCCATGTCCAGAAAGGTAATAAAAACATCATCAAAGTAGTCCATGTGACATCAGTGGGTTAGTTAGAAGTTTTTGAAGCATCGAAAATACATTTTGGTCCAAAAATAACAAAAAATATGACTTTATTCAGCATTGTCTTCTCTTCCGGAACCCTTTCCATTGAATTGATTCCATTGAATCCTTTCATCTGTCGGCGTTGGTAAGGCTATTTTACGTCGCCGTGGTTGTTTTTGCCGATTAGGACATCTGCGACATTTTGAAGCATCGAAAATACATTTTGGTCCAAAAATAACAAAAACTACGACTTTATTCAGCATTGTATTCTCTTCCGGGTCTGTTGTCAATCCGCGTTCACAACTCCGCAGTGACGCTGCTGATGTGTTATCTGGTGCACCCGAGCTTCGTTTAGAAGGGGAAGGGGGAAGGAGGAAGAAGGGGGTGGTAATGCACCAAAACGCTGGATGCCAACCGCCGTAAAACAAGAAGAAGAAGAAGAAGCTTCGTTTACAGTCTGAGGGAGACGCACGCTGTATTCAAGCTATTCTACATTGTTTGTATTTTGGTATTGCTATATTTTTTAAAATGGTGCATAAGTGTGCATGTCGCGGATGTCCTAATCGCCAAAAACAACTACGTAAAAGTGCATTACCAACGCTGACAGATGAAAGGATTCAATGGAATCAATTCAATGGAAAGGATTCCGGAAGAGAAGACAATGCTGAATAAAGTCGTAGTTTTTGTTATTTTTGGACCACAATGTATTTTCGATGCTTCAAAAACTTCTAACTAACCCAGTGATGTCACATGGACTACTTTGATGATGTGTTTATCACCTTTCTGGACATGGACAGTATACCGTACATACATTGTCAATGGAGGGACAGAAAGCTCTCGGACTAAATCTAAAATATCTTAAACTGTGTTCCGAAGATGAACGGAGGTCTTACGGGTTTGGAACAACATGAGGGTGAGAATGACATAATATTCATTTTTGGGTGAACTAACCCTTTAAGATCTGTTTAAGGGGGAAAAAAACATTGCGTCTTAATAAAGCATGTTTGTTCTTTTAATCTGAGGGACTTTTATTTTGGAATTTCCCTGGTAGGAATAACAGTATAGCACAATTCCACTTGCGCATGACTGATGCTGTTTCTCTTTATGACACCATCTATCTGAACCTCGTCATAGTTTGGGTGTGTGACCGATATAGCGAATGATATCTAAGTAGCTACCCTGACTATTAGCAAAATGTGTATACTAGTGCTGAACAAAGCTTTTGCGCAAGTCATACTTACAGTCTGGACTGCATTTTAAAGTTAGTTTAAGGTTTTCAGGTCATAAAAAGGTGTTTGCATAAAAAGGTGTGTCAGATGGTGAGTTTTGGGTTATAATATATAATATAAACATTTTTAGCATTCATCCACAATAGTTAACCACACTACATCCCTGAGGCCACAAGACCATCACTTCTGTCATACACTGTAGTCTTGAAGACCCCATGAAATGACTTGCAGTTATCTGTATTGGTGTATTCCCTACTGAAACAGGAAGTTGGGGTGGGGCATATCAAAGTCTGTATTGTTTATGAAGAGCATGTGCTCATTCTAGAGTTTATTGAATGATACAGATAAAATACAAATTTTGTTACACTTACATATAAACTTATTTCATAGTACACTTACATGTAAATGCCATCAATGCTTGCAGATGTGGACTAGAAGATTTGATTTCATGGGGTCTTTGTCTTTACTTTGCATTATTAGTGTTCACATATCTGGTTACAGTTTATTTCGATGGTCCACTTTAGACATTCTACTAACTATAAGTAACTTTGCCACTACATGTCAACTGCCAGTCATAGAGTATTAGTAGCTAAGCCTAACATCGAATCCTTACCTTGTCTACTACAGTCTACTAATACTCTGACTGGTAGTTGACATGTAGTTGCAAAGTTACTTGCAGTTAGTAGAATGTCTAAAGTGGTCCATTAAAATAAACTGTAACCAGATATATTAGCTTCATAAAAAGGTTCTCCACGTTTTTCATTCTTCCTTCATTTTGACTTTCAAAAGAAGCTTAGGCACTCAAGGACACACCGCAATCTCATCCTTTGTGTTTTGTGTCTTAACCGGCCTCTGTTTGTCTCCACAGCCGCGTGAGAGAGGACGCATGCGATTCCACAAACTGCAGAATGTGCAGATAGCACTGGATTTCCTCAGACGCCGACAGGTACAAGACCAACTCAACTTTCAAACTACATTAAAATGATAGTTTATTCCAAAATGAGACTTTTCTCAGTTGTTTCCAAACCTGTGTATTTTCTTTTGTTTGTGGGATGTTTAGCAGGATGTCCAAGCTACTCCCTTCCATAAAATGAAAGTAAATTAGGAAAACTTTATGGTCACTGCAAAACTGACCATCAAAGCATTACAAAACGCCATTCAGACAACTTGTGTATCATCATATATAATGATTCACTTTCATAGTGTGGAAAAGAGCAGCTTGGACATGCTGCTATAAATGACTCCTTCCCAGATGTGGCCCAGATCTGGCCCAAATCTGGTACATGTGGATTACACGTGGACCAGATATGGGCCGGATCTGGGCCGACACTATGTTGCTGTCTGTGTTAAATCATACAAATGTTAAGTACTTTTTTTGTGTGGACAGTATTTAAATATTATTTATTCTTTAATCTTGATTACAAGGTAGGACAATCTCTCAAATTAAACTTTAACTGAAACGTGAATTGATGTTCTTCTCTGGAAATCACAGGTCAAGCTGGTGAATATCAGGAATGACGATATTGCCGACGGAAACCCAAAGCTTACACTGGGTCTCATATGGACCATCATCCTCCACTTCCAGGTCTCCTGTTCTGTCAGTGTTAAGTTCCCATACCATTTACCTCCTTCTCCTCCTGGGCTCCAAATCGGTCTGGCCAATCACTTGAATCTGGGTCAATCACTGGTTCAATTGGGTCTGTCTTGGGTCATGTTAATTTTACACCTTCCAATCATCAATGGGGTCAATAATTTTAGCTTCAAACCAGTATCTGCCTCATGCAATAAAATATGTTTCTCATGTTTTATAACCTCCTACAATCAGGAATTTCCAATATGATCCAACCAGTCTTAGTATGCGAAAATGAAGATTCTGTAAATGAATCTGTTCAGTGTCTTGGGCGCCGTGAGGAATTGAGAGTCTCTGATCTGATCTAATCTAATTTCATAATCTAATATCCAGGCAATTTTTTTGACCTAATTATGTGAATCTGATGTTCAATGTGTTCAATTACAACCACACCTTGATTTATTCCACCTCAAACAATTAAAAATACACACATAAAGACAGCTTTTGAGAGAATCTGATTTCCTTGGATAGATGAAACAAGTTGGCAGGATGTCAGGTTCATCCAGAAGAGGCAGAGAGGTTTATGTGTAGGGGTGGAGTATGGACTGCTGCCTACTTCTCCAGGAAATAAAAGAGCTTTCTCTTTGTGGAGGTAGTCTGACTAAGAAGAGAGTCTCATGACCAGGGTTTTGGATGGTGCCAACCTTCCATGTGCTTATATCCAATCCTGATTGACATTAAACTCTATTTAATGATTGTTTAACAGTATATACTATATCATTTTATTAGGGGGATCACGTTCTTTAAGAGATGTGGTTAATTTCCTCAAATTGAGATCAAATATCTTTAGTTTAAGCCTGTTTCAACCCACTTCCTCAGCTCCTCCATCTTGTTCTATTCATTTTCTCTGATAACATCAAACAAATGATAACACATGTATTGTTTCTATAGATTTTGGCTCATTTTTAAATGAATTGTTGAGGCATGTGGAACTCAGGGACTGGTCACCATAATTTGATAAAATACTAGCCTTAAAACACTTAAAACAGCAACTAAGGCCACATTTACATTAAATGGTTCAAGTGACCCAATTCCTATTTTTCTTTCCACATGGCAAAGATTGAATGACACACAAACATATAAGCAGTAAAAAAGCAAATGGATTCCAGTATTCTCAGATCGGTTTCAGGCCTCATTCATGTGTGGAAATAAATCTGATATGTGCATTTGCATTTGCCATGTAAGTGGACAGATCGGAAAATCCCCTTGTCAATGCGAGTCGTACATCATTGAAAATGACGTCAACTCAAGTGGACACCAACTCCGATCACATGACTCTTTTTCAATCGCACAATGGAATACAAAGGCTTAACCCTAAGTTTTGCTGACCTTTAAAGATGGTGCGGAAAGAATCCTTTGCAAATTGCGCCATTTTTATTTCCTTTTCAGCCTAGGCTTTTCCAGGTCAGTACGTCTACTTTGGGTTGTTTCGCCAAGTGTAGCCTATAGTGTAAGTGCAGAACTGGATCACTTTTAAAAGATGTAAGGTGGTCATCAAAAAAATTGGATATAGTCAACAAATGGGAATTGGGCATCAAGAGCTACAGTATAAATGCGGCCTAAAAAGCATCTTCATCTTGGTGAACGTGATTTCACCAAGTACAACATGTTCCTGGATCAACATCTTTGTTGATCCTGGAGCAACATTCCAATCAACCAATCAGATTTGAGGGACAAGTTCACCATTTATGTCAAGTTTAGGCTTACAACCTGAGTTAGGTGCTTCCACAACAGTGTTATTCACCTATCATTTCCCTCTGGTTTTAGGGATAAGTTATGGGTAGGTTTAGGTTTAGGGGTTAAAAAAAGACTAAATTTTCGGATAGGAATGTTGTTCCAGGATCAACAAAATATGTTGATCCAGGAACATGTCTTACTTGGCAAAATCACGGTTACCAAGCATCTTCACTACATCAGTCAATAGTGTGAATAGTGCTTTTTCTGTAATAAGCTACTTCTCTTACAAGCATTGAATAGTGAGACAGAACACTACAGAACTGTTTTTATCGGCTTGTTGTTTTGCACATGCACAGTCAGCTAGTCTGACTTTACTGTCTGAAAGTCTGACTTTTGTTTTAGCGAAATGATTCTTTCAAATGGTTTGTTTTGGAACTGATTCACTGAAACCTGATTCACAGAATCATCACTCAGTACTGTTACCAGAAATATAGCATTTTGATTTTTTTTCAGACAAATACACATCTACAGTAGTTCAATGCTGGTTTTATTAACTATATTTAGTCTATAAATATATCCTTTCAAGTTATCCTTTTGTGGCAGATACTGTTGTTTAGCTACTTCAAACTGTGAGTTCACAAGGTAATTGGATTTTAATTGAATGAATTGCGCTGTTTTTGCTACATGGTCATGCATTGAGTATGACGACGGGTCTCAGAAGGGTCTTAGGAGGTCAATGGTATTTAGTGGGGATGAATTTGCATGGTAATGCATGGCTAAAAATAAACCACTTTAATTATTTATTGACAATTATACTATAAACATATTGCTACTGCTGCTGCATGTCACTGAATCTATGAAACTCATTTTTCTGGGCTGGTAGATTTCAGATATCCAGGTGAACGGTCAGTCAGATGATATGTCAGCGAAGGAAAAGCTGCTCCTCTGGTCTCAGCGTATGGTGGACGGTTACCACGGTATCCGCTGCGATAACTTCACCACTAGCTGGAGGGACGGAAAACTCTTCAACGCTGTTATACACAAACATGAGTAAGTGCCTGTTTATTCTTTACTCAAGATTAAGGTGGAATGTGTGCTTGTATAATGAAGCGTAATCTTTTTAGCTAACACTTTATTTTGATGGTCCACATTAGTCTAAGTAACTTTGCAACTACATGTCAACTAACTCTCATTAGAGTATAAGTAGACTGTACATGACTGTTAGTAGACTGGCTGGGGGTTAGTAGTTTAAGTTGACATGTCGTTGCAAAGTTGTTATTTAAATGTTGGAATATAGAAATGTGTTTATCAGGTTCTTACCTGACACAACATTGGAGTATAGGACTATAGGTCGTTTTTCAAGCACCTTATTACAACCTATATTTACGTTTTAAAGTCATGCGCCCTCTAGCTGGCGTAAAAATAATGACAGTGTTGTGTTAAATCCCTAAACCTACCCTTAGTGATTTATACTGAATATACTTTTTATGAGCACATGCATTCCCTGGGATCGAACCCACGATGGCATGATCACATGATTGCATATTGTTATTGCAATTCTCTGCCAGTTGAGCTACGCGAAACCCGAAATGTGACACAGATAAAAGGAAACAATGCATTAAAATGAAAGTGTCCTGTTGTCAAGAGGGGCGCAACTTTAGCAAACACTGCTATGGGTCGTATTTCATGTATTAAAATGAAAGTGTCCTGTTGTCGATAGGGGCGCCACTTTAGTAAACGCTCCTATGGGTCGTATTTCAGGGAAGTGACAGATGACCTATATGGTCGTATTGGTTGGAGAACATGTTGCAACATTGAGCTTCACTCTTGATCAAACTTGTACTTGATGCCAAGGAGTAAAATGTTCTGATCTGAAGCACATATTTTTGTCAAGATAAACGCCCTGAGACATGTCAAATCAGCATTATGTACACGACTGACAGTTTATACTGGCACTGTCTTTTAGAGTTTCATCTGTCTTTGATGTTCAAACATAAATATTTAAATTCTTCTACACATACTTTCCTTCTTCTAAGGAACACAAAAGAAGATATTATGCAGAACTGCTCTTTTCCATTAACCATAGGAATATGATCAGGGTCACATGTGAGCCAGAGAACTGCAATGCTCAATGCTATAATGATCAGATTTATGGAAATGAGATTTTGAAAACTATGCAAGAGGGCAATAATAACTTACATAATTTAAGTGTTCCTCACACAAAGATTGACATCAGAAGATGTGGAATATAGTGCACAAATTGTATGGAGTACTTTGTGAAGTTTGGCAGCCCATGGTCTGATTTTATTATGTGGAAAAGAGCAGCATGTTCATTCTTAAAAATGTCTCCTTTTGTGTTCCATGTGGTTTAGAACGATATGAACATCAATTATACAATGAAATAAATGATAGATTGTTTTGCAAAAAGGAAACAAAGCCACACAGATCCAGGCTAAATGAGTGCAGTTTTTCTGTAATGAGGGTGTGTCCCGTATATAGACGCAAGGACAAAAGAGAGCAGGGCGAGACTGAGTAAGAAAATAGTGTTAAAAGAAGTGTACAATGAAGGCAGTTTTGCAGTGAAAATTGAAAAGATAAATGCCATGAGGTGTGGTGCCTGTTGGAGCGGAGACAGGCCTCCCCGCAGGGCACCTTTCCCGAAACATGGACGTGTACCTGCAAAGCTTGGGTACGCCCCGTTGACCCTCACATAAGCAGGGAGGATTTGATGCTTTTGTCAACCAGGAACACCCATTAGAGTTGTAGGATCTGCCTCCTTTTACAGGCACCACCTGCATTGCAAAAAAACAACTTCAAACTTCAACTTGGTTTCTTTTTTGGAGCTCTTTGGGAACAAATGGATTTGAGAAAAAGAAGAATAACTAATAACAGAAGGGTTCATGTTTCCATGAGGAGGAGATATTGAGAATTCAAGAAACATTTTACTGGAATTGCATTGTGTGGAAGCAGCATTTCAAACACTTCAGGACACAATGATGCTAAACATGAAGAGGCGTCTGTCCTTTAAGAAGCGTCGGACTGGCTCCAGCAGTACTGTGGCTTCTGCGAGTGATGCTGAGGACCGTGTGATCATGCTGTGCGAGGATATCCCCTCCGAAAGCTCCCTGGACTCTGGCCGGGGCTCCCAGAGTCAAGGTGCTCACTCCAGCGGGGACTCTCAGACGGGATATGGGCCAGACTGGAGCTCAGTGAGCCATGTACCAGAGAGGGAGCTGAGGCAGATCAATGGAGGCTTCAGGATGGACGATCAGACTGTGGTGGCAGACTCTCATTACCACGCTGGAGGAGAATCCTATACCTTACCTTACACCATACATGTCTCGGAGATGACGGGGTGCTTGCTTCATTTCTAACTTTCTATAGGTTTATGTATATATAGAAACTAAATGTTTTAAGAATCGTTTGATGTAAGTGTATAGATTTGTTCTCTCTGCGTTGTTTCGAGCCACTCCCATCTCTGGGTATTCATGGCATGTCAGTTATGGCTCCATCCCTCAGGAGACAGATGTTATTTGGGATTTATGGAGCAGATGGTCACTTTACCTGTGCTCTGAAAACTAATGTTTAGAAAGACTTATTTTATCCTGCAATATTCAAAACCATTGATTCCAATGAACCAAAATGTTATTATTCTGACTGCATATATATATATAATATATATAATATAAGGTAACAATTTATTTGAATTATTTATTTATTTTTAGATGTTATGTTGACTATAAGTAACTGTGCAACTACATGCCAACTTTTTTTTACTAACCTGAACCCAAACCTAATAGTCTATACTCAACTAATATTCTAACGAGAGTTGTAGGTGCAGCGTTACTTATATTCAACTGAAATAGTGAAAACATATAGTTTTTGGTAACACTTTACAATAAAGTTCCATTTGTTAACATTGGTTAACATGAACTAAAATTGAAAAATACTTGCGTACTCAAAATAAAGGGGCGGGGCCTGGTTCAGTTAGTTAGTAATGTGTTGAAAATCGCAGTTATGGTAATGGGCGGGACATTTCCAAAACGAGCTCAAAGCTGTTGACCAAACACAACACAACACAATGGTCCAGTCAACCAATCAGAGCACAATGTGCTTTTCAGAAGGAGGGGCTTCATAGAGACAGGAGTTAAACAGAGCGTCACTGGGAAGAGAGGATCTGCATTAATGGAGAATATGGGAAAAATAATGGTTTTTTTTTTTTGAAAAATCAAGCATGAAAACCTGTTCTAGTAGACCACAAAAACATCAACATCAAAATCGAGATTTTGTTAAAAGGGCATAATAGGTCCTCTAAACTTTTTCTGCTGCATTTATTACACACCTACTTACTTACTGATCCTCATGGGTTTGTTCCTCTTCATTTCACCAGGCCCAGGCTTATCGACATGTCCAGAGTGTACCACCAATCCAACCTGGAGAACCTGGAACAGGCATTTTCAGTGGCAGAGCAACAACTTGGGGTCACAAGACTGCTTGACCCAGAAGGTAATGTTAAATCAAGTGGTATAAGCTGGTATTGAAGAAATTTAGATATTAACACCCAACCTTGAAGCTTGAAGGTCGATCTTTCATTGAGTTTGGGACATTTGTGTCCAGAAGTTTGTGAACCCTTTCACTTTACATGGAATTTTTTATAAACTGGTCACCATAAAATCAAAACTGACAATTCATATTTTTTATGGAATATTGCATTTATTGGAATATTGTTTATTATAAATAATTTACCTGTGCACATCATTTTTTTAAAAAAAAATCATGTGCCCTCGTAATCTCCGCCTCAAAACGGCATCTCTTTTCTGATGACGTGTGCACCGAAAACAATCAAACAACCCCATCAATTCCTGATGGACAAAATCAAGTCCCGGTCACAAGAGAGAAATACAATCACACATTTTCACGTCACACACTGAATGAAACAATGAATTCTGATTGATCTACAATTCTTTTCATTTGCAGATGTGGATGTACCTCATCCTGATGAGAAGTCCATAATCACCTATGTGTCCTCCCTTTACGACGCTATGCCACGAGTTCCAGACGTCCAGGACGGCGTCAAAGTCAATGTGAGTTTTTCCCTCATCGTTTTCAAATGATGTAATCGCTGCTTAACAAACCAGTTCCAGGCAGTCAGCACATAGTCCACTTAATATGCAGTCGAACCAAATCTAATAAAACTAATGAAGCATTTTTATGAATGAGGTTTCTTAAGGCTTCCTGCCCTTGCCTATTCCCACACTACTGCTAAATAGCATCAGTGTCCAGTCTCTCTGACAATGACGAGATGTTCAATCATTTATGGCTTTGTTCCAGACCTCATGATTTTCTTAAATTCGTGCATCACAAAAAGAGAAGTTTAGCAAAAATGTTCATGCTGTTCTTTTCTACACAATTACAGCGAATGGGAACTAAAGATTCACATTTATGTTGCTCGTCATTTCACTAGGAACCCAGGTCTTCTGGAGTTTTGTGTGAGGGTGAAAAATTTCCCTTTGCAGATTTTGCTTGTGTTCAAGATGGTCATTCAAATTCACTGCCTTGAAATGCTACACTATTGATAATGCACAACGGACCTTTTTGCCTGCAAAATCTTGCCTAAATTTCATTAATGTGACTATCATTCGCATACATTCAAATATGGTGAATCAAGACCCTTTTTGACCCTCATCCTGGTCCATAGTCAAAAAATTCAGAAGGCTCTTATGTCACCTCCATGTTTACACCCTTAATATAGATAGAAGGTTTAGGAAATAGGTAATAGACGTCGTGTGACCTGGATTTGGATCCGGTTGCTGTCAAATGTGATTTATTTGATTCCTCCTTCACTCCATCAGAATCTATCATGAGAATGAAATGATCAATGTGAGCTGTGTCACAGACTATCAATAAACCCATCTGGATCAGCTATTTTGGTACTTTGATTCCTCCCTCCCTTCATATGCTGTTATCAGACAAGGCTACGATTGTTGACACCTAATTGAGAGAATGTGATAAGTGACTTAGCACAGGGGCAAAAGAGCGTTCCTGTTCTCCCCTGAATAGTTTTCGTGTGTTTTTGTTCCCGCTTGCAGGAGCTGGAGCTGCGCTGGCAGGAATACTATGAGCTGATCACCATTCTAATCCAGTGGATCAGACATCACATACTCATCTTTGAGGAGAGGAAGTTTCCCGGCAGCTATGAGGAGATTGAGGTGAGAAAAGTCTGCTGTTGTGTGTTTTGGGTTGCTACTAGTTACTCTGTTCTTAATCAGTTATTGAATGAACTGCAGTCTTCATTATCTGTTGTGAGATGCACACTGTCTGGGTTCTCTGTAGAATTATCTGGGTTAAACGATCAGCTCGGTCACCAGCATATGCTGTGATCTGGATACTGGACCCCAGTCTTAACTAGTCTTAACTAGTTTAACCAGCAATAATTTAAACTACCTTGACCAGCATAGAAATTTATACCGATCTAAGCTAGTGTTTTCAGCAGGGCGGTAACGTGTTCAGGGTCATGTAAAGAGAATGCACACAGTGTTGGAAAGTAACTAACTTTAGTAATGAATGATTAAATTAGGGATTCCACTAACTTAACTTAATTTTTAATTGGTGTGACAGTAGATTTTTGGGGAAGTAATTTATTTTTGTTTGTAGCTTGGCAAAAACAACAACACTCTTTTAGAAGAAAATGTTCTATATAGAACCTTAAAGGATTCTGTCAGGCGCTTCATACTGTATATATAGGGATTCACATCATGGGGTCATTTTATGGATTTAGTTTTAAGTAATTAATTTTCTTTTAATTAATTTTTCATTTTACTTCAGTTTTATGAATTAAACAGCTTGTAAACATACTTTATCACTAGAAAAACATTAAATAACCATTAAGCATGAAAGTATTATCCCATCATTTAAGACATTTGTCCTTGTATTGAACATTTTTGGCATAAAGGGTTCTTTAAAGGTGCCATCGGACGTTTTTTTACAAGATGTAATATAAGTCTAAGGTGTCCCCTGAATGTGTCTGTGAAGTTGCAGCTCAAAAATTTTTTTAACTGCCTTTTTTGGGGCATAATTAGAAATGCGCAGATTCAGGCTGCGGCCCCTTTAATTGCTGGCGCTCTTCGCCCCCTCCCGAGCTCTCGACTCTATCATTGCATAAACAAAGTTCACACAGCCAATATTACCCTCAAAATAGATCTTTACAAAGCGTTCGTCATGCAGCATGTCTAATCGCGTAAGTATGGTATTTATTTGGATGTTTACATTTGATTCTGAATGAGTTTGAGGCTGTGCTCCGTGGCTAACGGCTAAAGCTACACTGTTGGAGAGATTTATGAAGAATGAAGTTGTGTTTATGAATTATACAGACTGCAAGTGTTTAATACTGAAAATAGCGACGGCTCTTGTCTCCGTGAATACAGTAAGAAACGATGGTAACTTTAACCACATTTAACAGTACATTAGCAACATGCTAACGAAACATTTAGAAAGACAATTTACAAATATCACTAAAAATATCATGTTATCATGGATCATGTCAGTTATTATTGCTCCATCTGCCATTTTTCGCTATTGTTCTTGCTTGCTTACCTAGTCTGATGATTCAGCTGTGCACATCCAGACGTTAATACTGGCTGCCCTTGTGTAGTGCCTTGATCATGGGCTGGCATATGCAAATATTGGGGGCGTGCATATTAATGATCCCGACTGTTACGTAACAGTCGGTGTTATGTTGAGATTCGCCTGTTCTTCGGAGGTCTTTTAAACAAATGAGATTTATATAAGAAGGATGAAACAATGGTGTTTGAGACTCACTGTATGCCATTTCCATGTACTGAACTCTTGTTATTCAACTATGTCGAGGTAAATTCAATTTTCAATTCGATGCCACCTTTAAAATTGAGTTGAGAGCCCTAGAGTTCTATATTGAACCACACTTTTTTCTAAGAGTGCAAACACTGTCAATAACATGTGGAGAACTCTATCCTCCTCATCTGATGGCATGTTACTGGAAGAAAACGTTCTCTGCAGCGCATGAGTCATGTCATATGACACCACATCCTGAAGAGCAGACATTCTGCCTTTGATCGTCTTTGTTTGAGATTGCATGGCTCTGTCTCATCAGGGTGGGGCGGCTGTGTAATGGGTATATCATCTTAGTCAGATGGAAGGTACTTATATTACCAGCTTTGTGAAACAATCCTCAGTCTTGTCACTCCATGTTTGATGAATAACAAAGAGTTGGTACTTTAAACAAATGCTTACTGAACCATCAAATGTACCTGCTGAGGATGATCAAGGTCAAACTGTGTCTTGCACAATTTATACTATATGAGTATTCCAGCATCTGTGTTTATTTATTGGTTTGCTTGTTTAATTATACTGCAGATTCTGTGGCGTGAGTTTCTGAAATTTAAAGAAACCGAGCTGCCCGCCAAAGAGTCAGACAAGAGCCGCTCCAAACACCTCTACCAGTCCTTTGAGGTTTGTACACAGGATGTCAGAATTCATAATGCTACAGTATTGGAGATTTAAACATGTAACATGAGATGTTGGTGACACTTTAGTTCGATAGTTCACTTTAGACATTCTACTAACTATATGTAACTTTGCAGCTAGATGTCAACTAACTCTCATTAGAGTATTAGTAGACTGTCTGCTTAGTATCTGCTAACACTTTATTTTGATGCTCCCCAACAGACATTCTACTGACTATAAGTAACTTTGCAACTACATGTCAACTTATACTTCTAACCCGAACCCTAACCTAACAGTATACTAATACCCTAATGAGAGTTAGTTGACATGTAGTTGCAAAGTTACTTAGTAGATTGTCTAAAGTGGACTATTGAAATATAGTGAAACCAAATTATTTTAGTTGACCAATTAATCATGTAAAAGTGTTTTTATTTCTATATATTGATATGTTACTTCTGTGCTAATACTGCAAATTACCCACAGAGTGCGGTTCAAGCTGGTCAGGTTAAGGTTCCTCCTGGTTACCACCCCATTGATGTTGAGAAGGAATGGGGGCGTCTTCACGTGGCCATTCTGGAGAGGGAGAGACTGCTCAGAATCGAGTTTGAGAGGTGAGGAACATGTCTAAAAACACAGACCTCTCACTCTGCAGTCTTAGTTTTGTTGTAGCTTTGTCTCATGGTCATTGTGAATGTAATTGGTGTGTAATGGAATGACAGATCCTGACTAGAATAGGACAGTCTGCCAGTTCAAAAACTGACATTACATCAGCCATTATAATACACAATGAAGGGCATTCTAGGCTAATAAGAGCTGCGTGAGAAGGATGCATCTCTACCAGATCTCAATGTGACTCCAAAACGTATTTGGATACTTAAGCAGCATTTTGAATTTCATTGCATTTGATACAAAATATCAGATATTAAAAAGTGACATTGGCAGACAGAGCTTCTATATTCACTCTTCTTCGTAATTTTTGCTTAGTGGCTTTTAATCGGCTGGTGTTTTGGTGATTTTTAGTTCATCACATTAACTATTAACATGTTCCACTATTATTTCACAAAGTGACAGCAATTTTTGTCTGTAATTTCATCACTATATGTATTATACTGTATGTATAACCATATGACTGCCTTTGTAACATATTAATACCTCAGTGTTTAGCTATATCGTAATGAACGACAGCGTGAACTGTGCATGCAAATTGTTTAGCCAATCACAACAGACATCATTTATATATACTGTAGACATCTTTAAGGTAAGGTATTCAAAACAGAGAACTAACAATAATGTACGCGCAAATGTAAAGGAGTGTTGTTGGTTTTTTTATCTGGAGTAAATGAAATAAAATGGTTATTAATATTAATCATCTAGAAGGAGAGGGAATATCACCCAGGACACATCCCCTGTCACAAGACAATGTTGCTTTTTGCTGGACAAGAGTAAAATGCAGCACAGATCCTTTATGGGCTGGACTGTGGCTGACCAAGCGCCACAACAACTTTTCCTGGCTGTGGTTTGGTTTGTCCGAGTCCCATGACAGGATTATAACAAGAAAAACATGATTTTATGCATTTCGGAGAAAGTCTTGCATGCTGTTGGATTGTAAAAAATGGCCTTTATGACTGATCCATATCGTTTAGAGCATTTGCTTCTTCGTGGAAAACTGTGAGTTTCTTGATGCATACTATCTTGATATGGGTTTTTTTTTTTTTTTTTTTTTTTTTTTTTTTCAATTACTTTTAACCGTACGGGTGATTTTTAGTGATTGTATGAAGTAATTTCCTATCATATTATTCTCATTTGTATTATTTTAGTTTAGTTTTTAAAAAAAATCCTATCCCTTAATTCTGTTGAGAAAAACTCACTTCCAGTTGTATGTGTGATAGTCCTTCATACACTAGACCTTTGACTATTTGGCATAATGTCTGGTCCCGATGGCACCTATTGTATCCGTTGGCATTCTTATCATTCTTCTTCTGCTCTGGGAGTCTATGGCAGCCTATAGAACTGCTTGCGGGAAAGTTATGAAATTTGGCACACTGATAGAGGACAGTCCCAACATTAACTACAGCAAATTTTGTGTCTCAATATCAAACTGTCGCCACCACTTGTCCAAAATTTCACTCATGTTTTCGCTAATAACTTTTGAACCATAAGGGTTAGAAACAAAATGTTTTCCTCTGATTCCTTGGCCTAATACGATTTGATTGCACCCTATGACTTCATTTTCCATCATAAACCTTTTCCCACAAAATAAATAAATAAATAAATCGAACTCCTCCTAGACGGTTCCTCCAATTTTCATGAAAATCAAATCAGATCATTTTCAGACTATGCTGGCTAAAAGCTTTTTGATAAACCCAACCAATTCAAAGAAGAGCATGCCAGATTGGACGTGAGACTATATCTCCGCAATGCTTTAGTGTATTCTGACCAAACTTGGTACATGTTATCACAAGCATAACCTGAGGCATCATTTCTGATGGTTTGTGCAATGTTGCTATTTCACGTTAAAGCAACGTTTGCGAATATCTTCATCCAATCGAGAAAAAAACACCATAGAAAATTTAGAAACGTAGGTTGTTGGCCATGCAATAAAGCCCAAATGCCAAAATTTTGATAGTAAGTGGCAAACAAATGCAATAAAAGTCGTGCATGGGTCATTTTTTTTATGTAGTCATAGATATATACATTCCTATAACTCCTGAACGAAATGAGATATTTTCACCAAATTTGACACCAAATTTTTTATGGGCACACTCTGAGGACACATAAAAAAGTGGTGTGATTGTGCTTGTTGGTGTTGCTATAACTGAACAAAATATTAAATTGTCACTAACTACAATAAAGTATGCTATATTTTACTGTTGATTTTACTTCTTGCTTGATTCTTTGTGCTTGGCTCATTAATGGCTGCTTGCAGCTATATTTCTGGCCAAGAACTGCCAGTTTAGAAAATTAAAATGTAATAATTTGTATGCAAATTCTGATCATTTCCAGGTTAGAGCGTCTCCAACAGATTGTCAAAAAAGTGCAGATGGAATCAGGCATGTGTGAGGAACAAATCAACCAGACCGAGTCTCTACTGCAGACGGTGAGAGCATGTTCTGCAGAATCTACAAAATGCATGCAAATTTCACCATGAACTATGAAGTTGCCGTGAAGGCTTTGACTTCTATTATAATGACTTTCCTCGTCGCTGTTGTTGCAGGATATCCGTCTCCTGAATGCGGGGAAACAACCGCAGCACACGGTAGAGGTGGAGAGAGATTTGGACAAAGCCGATGGCATGATCCGTCTCCTCTTTAACGATGTACAGCTTCTCAAAGATGGGCGCCACCTGCAGGCGGAGCAGATGTATCGCAGGTGAGTCCATTTGATGTTTCTTGGCACTACTATAGTTGAAAACCTTCCTCCAGTAAAGAATGTCAGTCTACATATGTAAATATTACAAATGATGTCTTTTAAATAATCAAACTCACTGCTAAACATCAAGGAAAAAGAATGACTTGTGATTTTCTTTTTTCAGAGTCTACCGCTTACATGAACGCTTGGTGAACTTACGCAGTGACTACAATCTAAGGCTCAAGTCCAGTGTCAGCACTGCTTCTCGCGTCACCTTCTCTCAAGTTTCCCAGAAGACTGCGCAACGCGCGCGACCCGAGCTCGACGAGGTCACTCTCCACTACGCACAGGACCTGTTAGCCTGGGTGGAGGAGAACCAGCGCAGGATCGATTCTGCCGAGTGGGGCATTGATCTTCCGTCTGTGGAATCTCAGCTGGGCAGCCACAGAGGTCTTCACCAAACCATCGAGGACTTCAAGGCTAAGATCGAGCGAGCACGTGCAGATGAGGTACTTTTTTTTTTTTTTTTTTTTTTTTTTTACAAATTAATCATTAATATCAAATTATGCAACTATAAAAAGTGTACACAATGCGATATATGAAGCGATATATATATATATATATATATATATATATATATATATATATATATATATATATATATATATATATCGCATAAAGCGATATAAACCATATAGCAAATTTCGCAAAATGTAAATTATAATATCGGCCAGTTCTAATCTACTAAATATGGTTATAAGGCAAGAAGATATTATAAACATTAACATCATGATTTACTGTAAAGCTGCTTTGAAACAATGTGTGTTGTAACTTGTAATTGGACTTGAATAACCAAATGTACAATTTTACTTTCTAATTTTACTTTAAAGAGCTTTAGATCTGACGTCTCTACCTCTTTGTGTATTACAGAGCCAACTCTCACCTGTGAGTAAAGGCACATACAGAGAATATCTGGGCAAACTGGATCTGCAGTACAACAAACTGCTGGTGAGCGTTCTAACCAGTAGCTATTGAAAATCGTTAAGCCTGTGCACGTCCATCTAAACATATAGTGTATACTTCTTCTCTCCAGAACTCCTCCAAGTCCCGCATGAGACATCTTGACCAGCTATATAACTTTGTCAGCGCTGCCACCAAGGAACTGATGTGGCTTAATGACAAAGAGGAAGAGGAGATTAATTACGACTGGAGTGAGCGCAACACCAACATGGGTGCTAAGAAAGAGAACTACTCAGTAAGTGTAGAGCATTTTATAAACCTGTTTAGGGTTAGGATTTAGGGGATATTTTTGACTTTGATTGGTTGGTTAAATGGGTTGTTCCAGGACTTGTTGCTTATTGTAGTTGGACGTGTAAATGGAGGATATTTTACAGTTTGAAGTGCTCTTCATGGCTTAATTAATTCCTCAGGGACTCATGCGAGAACTGGAACTTAGGGAGAAGAAGGTCAATGACATCAAGGCCACTGGAGACAGACTCATTAACGACGGCCATCCAGGCAAGAAGACTGTTGAGGTACGGCATGAACTACACTTCTTACATCACATAAGTATCATAGATACATTGCTGTTCAAAAGTTTGGGGTCGGTAAGATTGCTTAATGTTTTTGACAGAAGTCTCAAGGCTGCATTTATTTGATCAAAAATACAGTAAAAACAGTAATACTGCAAACTAGAGGTTGAAGTTCGCAAACAAACTTTGATGTTGGCTTGAGAAAGCCCTGAACTTGAAGCAGGACTCGAACTCTGGTCGCCTTGTGCAGAGCTGCAGCAAATCTCGTGGTGCTGCCCACAGTGATATTACTCCGAAATCAAATGTGTTGTAACATTTCTTACAATTTCTGTTTGTTCTGAATCAAATATAGAGAAAATAACAGTAAGATTACATTTATTTGAATACATTAATGAGAGAGCGACTAGTTCTACGTTTGCAGCGTCTCTATCGTGCTGTCTGAGATGTGGCTCTCTGTGTCAAACAAAACTGTTCCCACAAAGTTGGGAGCATGAAATTGTCCAAAATGTCTTGGTATGCTGAAGCATTAAGAGTTCCTTTCACTGGAACTAAGGGGCCAAGCCCAACCCCTGAAAAACAACCCCACACCATAATCCCCCCTCCACATAACTTTACACTTGGCACAATGCGGTCAGGCAAATACTGTTCTCCTGGCCACTGCCAAACCCAGACTCGTCCATCAGATTGCCAGACAGAGAAGCGTGATTCGTCACTCCAGAGAACACGTCTCCACTGCTCTAGAGTCCAGTGACGGCGTGCTTTACACCACTGCATCCGACGCTTTGCATTGCACTTGGTGATGTAAGGTTTGGATGCAGCTGCTCGGCCATGGAAACCCATTCAATGAAGCTCTCTACACACTGTTCTTGAGCTAATCTGAAGGCCACATGGAGTTTGGAGGTCCGTAACTATTGACTCTGCAGAAAGTTGGCTACTTCTGTGCACTGTGCGCCTCAGCATGCGCTGACCCCACTCTGTGATTTTACGTGGCCTACCACTTCATGGCTGAGCTGCTGTTGTTCCCAATTGCTTCCACTTTGTTATAATACCACTAACAGTTGACCGTGGAATATTTAGTAATGAGGAAATTTCATGAATGGACTTATTGCACAGGTGGCAACCTATCACGGTACCACGCTTGAATTCACTGAGCTCCTGAGAGCGACCCATTCTTTCACAAATGTTTGTAGAAGCAGTCTTCATGCCTAGGTGCTTGATTTTATACACCTGCGGCCATTAAATAGCATTTCAATATGTTGGCTTTCTCAAGCATTTCTCATGAATATTATTTAAACATATATGGCAGACTTAAAACAATATTTTCACCTGCCATGGTGTAGTGTTTACTACAGTTGACCGGGTGGATCAGGTAGTCCAAACTGGTGTGATTGAGTGGAGGCGGGGACTAATTTGCATATTTAACGATCCATGTATACTAAATGAAGCAAGGGCCTAGAGTTACATTCAAGCTATTTTAAGGCATAAATATGTTGTGTTTTAAGGGATAAAATTATTGACTGCAGTGGACTTAAAAAAAAAACTTAGTGACCCCAAACATCTGAACACTAACAGTAAGTTGTATTTGTTACATACGTGTTGTGTTGGGGATCTTCAGGCCTTCACCGCAGCTCTGCAGACCCAGTGGAGCTGGATCCTTCAAGTATGCTGTTGCATTGAAACTCATCTCAAAGAGAACACTGCATACTTCCAGGTACGGCATCATCAAATGTCCGTCAAATATAACGTAACCACGTTCTTTACCTCAGCAAAACTTTTTGTTGGTCAGTCATGTATAAACGGTACTCTTCTCTTTCTCCACCTCCATCATCTGTTTTACCAAAAGTTCTTTGCTGATGTGAGAGATGCTCAGGAGAGGATGAAGAAGATGCAGGAGACCATGAAGAAGAAGTACATGTGTGATCGCACCACCACTGCCACTCGTTTGGAGGATTTACTCCAAGACGCTGTTGTGAGTTTTAGTATATAAATAGTGAATAGTGTTATCTAATCTAAAGTGTTACCATATACATATTGTAATGCTGGTATTTGTTTTGCGGGTGTACGGTTATTGATAGTGATTGCTTACTGCAAAGATTTACTTTTATTGATGAATTTTATTCATCACAGGAGGAAAGAGAGCAGCTGAACGAGTTTAAGACTGACATCGCCAGCCTGAACAAGAGAGCCAAATCGGTCATCCAGCTGAAGCCGCGAGACCCCACCACCCCCTTCAGAGGCAAACTGCCCATCCAGTCCGTGTGTGACTTCAAACAGATGGAGGTAGACGCAGTCACATTCGCTCTTACACACGGTCAGCCGGCGCTTTGTGCTGCATGCTTAAATCCCTGTTTCCCATAACAGATCACGATGCACAAGGGCGACGAGTGCGCACTCGTCAATAACTCCCAGCCCTTCCAGTGGAAGGTTCTGCACCGCTCGGGCAACGAGGCCGTCGTACCTTCTGTCTGCTTCCTGGTGCCGCCCGTCAACAAGGAGGCTGTCGAGAGTGTGTCCAGGTAAATGATATAAACGCCACTGTAACGGTGGAGTCCTTTAAACAAACATTGGTCTTTACTGCCTACCTGTGTTGTTTTGGTATCATTGGTACAGTTTTTGTTTGACCGCTATGTTGATGTTTCTCACAGTCTGGAGGCTGGTCACCAGCAGACTCTGGTTCTGTGGCAGAAACTGCACGCTGACCTCAGGAGTCTGCTGTCCTGGCAATACCTGATGAAAGACATTCATCTCATCCGCTCATGGAACATCTCTATGGTCTGTTCTCTGCTTTATTCATGTCATTTAGTCATGTATTGATGTTTGAGCTATTAAGTTAACAAATAAGTGATTATGAAATGTATTTATGAAACTTATTTGGAGGTAATGTAATGGCTGATTATTTCACTAGATATATACGATATGTGACCTTGAACCACAAAACCAGTAATAAAGGTCAATTTTTTGAAATTGAGCTTTCCATTGATGTATGTTAGGATATGATTGGACAATATTTGGCCTATTTGGAATCTGATGGTGCAAAAAAATCTAAATATTGAGAAAATTGCCTTTAAAGTTGTCCAAATGAAGTCCTTAGCAATGCATATCCACTCACAAAAATACATTTTTGATATAGTTACAGTAGGAAATTTACAAAATATCTTCATGGAACATGATCTTTACTTAATATCCTAATGATTTTTGGCATAAAAGAAAAATCGATAATTTTGACCCATACAATGTATTGTTGGCTATTGCTACAAATATATCTGTGCGAATTATGACTGGTTTTGTGGTTCAGGGTCACATTTATGTTATTTTTGCTTTAAATAAAGTTTTTATGATATCAGAAATTGCAGTAGGCACAAATAAAGCTATAGGATAAAAAACTACAATAGAACAAAGACACAAATGAAAAACCTTCAAGCACTAGACATGGAAACAAATGACATGAATTGTAAAGTAATTAAATGTACAAAAAAAAACAATACATACACTGCGTCTGAAATCAAAGACTTTCATAGTATATAGTATGTGAAAAATAGTTCTTTACTATCCCATGAGGCCACAGGAGGGGATTTGTGAATGGCGATGTAGTTACGCAATTGATGCTGGTAAGTCACATGACGGTAACAACATTGTGGATGTAGTACATCCGAATTTCATTCATACTATACAGAACATAGTTTTTTAACAGTTGAAATAGAAATTCATATGTAGTAGCTACTCAGACGGTATGTGATTTCTGAAGCGGCGACAGTCTTCACTGTGCAAATTAAATAAACATTTATTCTTATTAAATTAACAAAAGTGATTCAGTCAAGAGCAGTGAAAGATTGTTTGATTAGCGTGGAACTAATTTAATTAATTTAATTTTGCCATCCAAAACCTGGTGCGCACCAAACAAGTGGAGCAAGACTCACGTCCGCTTCCAAACAAACTCTGGTGAGGTTCGACTGAAATATGAACGCAACACAGACCAAAGATATCTAAACGAAACAAAAACACCCTAAAAAAACAGAATGCTGAAGCATACCTGTTTTTTTTTTTCTCGTCATAGTCACGATGTTACCCATCACAGTTTGGTACAGGCATCAGAACCATGTCGCTTCGCAGCAGATCTTCGTTTGTGTGTGTGACAGAGGGATTCCTGCTGCTTTTTTGACTCCGTTACACATTTTATAAACTCTTCAGTTCTCAGCTGGTCAAAATACCATCATATGTACGCACATACAACAAGCACATTTAGCCCAGAACACAGCATTTTTGGATGTTTAAGTTCCGTTGCAAAAGGTTTTTTTAGGATCTTTAGGTTTGTTCTTAAAAATGACAGTGTGAACGCTAAGCGAACCAGGACTAAATGTATTATTTTCTTTTTTCGGTCTGGACCAAAAGAACCAAGAGGACCGAAATACAAATGTGAACACGCTCTAATTCGCCACTGCTTCCATCGAGATTTCATTGAGGTTTTTTTTTTTTTTTTTTTTTTATGAGTAAAATAAGGTCTGCTGTTCAAATTGTATCATCAAGTTATGTTTACCACAGACCTTATTTTACTTGTAAATTAAAAAACCACCAAGGAACCAGTGGAAAATTAGACTTCCAGGTTTTGACATTATCCTATTGCTCTTGAACAAAATCACTTGTATTTTAAACCACAAGGCTTAAAAACACATTCAGATGAAAAGCTTTCGTTATGGCCCGGCATGTAAATGCGATAGAGACGACAGTCTAAAACCTGTACCGGTTTATCATGTCTACGGGTATATGTCCCAACCCTAGTTCTGCAGTAAACAAGATGGGATTTAACTTGATTTTCAGTTGCAGATCCACTGAGTTATATTTAGGAAACAGTCGGTAAACAAGGAGAATTGCTTTATTGAATAAAAGGGCCTTCAAGGGCTCTCCCAAACAAATTAAAGAGAAGACGTGATTTAACCGTTTTAACATCCGAGAATAAGTTTGGACAAAAGACAAAATTAAGATTATTGTTATCTCGTCATTGAAATAATCACAGAAAAGATACAAACATAACCATTTAGAATTTGAAAATAGCTTTTTGGGTTTATATGTTTGTCCACTTGTGTTTCAGTTCAAGACGATGAAGTCAGACGAGTACCAGCTGATTTTGAGGAACCTTCAACTGCACTATCAGGACTTTCTCAAAGACAGCCGAGACTCGAAGCTTTTCGATTCAAATGAAAACATGCAGATCGAAAGGGACTATAAGGAGACAACACAGCATTTCGACAACCTGCTCCGCACCCTGGAGAAAGGTACAGACTTCACCCCACAGTAAACAGGAAGCCTCTGACAAAGCCCAATGTGTACCATGAAACGCTTTTGAAAAATGAGGGTGATATTTGTACATATGTTGGGTAACTGTTAAATTCACGTTACAGGAGCAGGTGTCAGAGCACAGGGTGAGTCTTGTGCTCCTGCTGACAGTCATGGATCAGCTGCATTATAAATGGAAAAACATGTGTCGGCTTTTGTCGTTGTTTGTCTCCTGTGCTTTAGCTAACTGCGCATCTCTACAGAGTGTGCATGTACTGGATTTAAACTCAATATAGTGTTCAATACAGAGGAAAAACGTGTCCTGGTCAAACGATTAATTTCTATCTCTGTATTGCTCATATTTTTGTAATTTAGATGACATCCAATAAGGGGATTCCAATGAAACATGTTGGATTCCCAACATGGAATCCTAAAATCAAAATAAAGAAACAGTGTCTTGTACACCAAGTGCAAAGAGCCCACCTCATTGGTAGAGGCTATACACAGTAACTCCGCCCACATTGTCTGATTGAGAGAAAATGACAAAAGAAATCCCGCTGATAACAGGATCAGTGGCATGGAGACTAAAGGTCTTTGCACACTGAGTCTGAAATTTTCAGGCACAATCTGTTTTTATATTCCATCTCTTTGTATTCCGCTCTTTGTTTGTCATACAGTGCTTTGTGCTGTGAGATGAAGTGGATCAACTTATTCAGGATTTTGGCGTTCGCTTGTACGGTGACTCTGAATTGTCAAAAAATCTCTCAAAATGCTTGCTACAGATGCAAAAAATGCAGAAAATTGAACCCAATCCGAATTATTTTATGACTCACAAAACGATTTGGAGGCAGTGTGTAAACACGTGCGAAAATCTCGGACGAGAATTTCTGTCTCTTTTGATGCAACCAACATATATATTCACCTTTTTTTTTTTTTTGCATATCAGATCAGAGAGGTGTTTATTTCAAGTAAAACCAAAGAAAAGTGTAAATAAAGTGCCTAACGGATATTTAATAGCGGGAATAAAGTGTTTGTCTGCAGGGTTATAGCGGAGGGATTTATGGACAGGGACAAGTAATGTCCCAATAAGGCAGCATCCATTTATGCGTTTGATAAATATAACCATATGCACTAAATATGTTGTTACTACATACTGTTTTAAAATATACTACAATACACTGAAGTGCAAATAGTATCTGCCAGTGTTTGCACTAAGTAAAAATAACATCTAACCAATATTTACACTTACATTGCAAAGAAAATAATGCTATTTTCCACATTGTAAATAGCATCTATCTCTATTTGCACTTAGTATAAATAGCATTTAACATAAAGAAATAAGAAATTATATTTTGCTTTAAGTGTTCATGCTAATTAACCATATTATTTTTTTTAAAAAATGTATACATCTGGGAAGTTTTTTGTACTTTTTAAAATTTGTGATGATTTAAATACAAAAAAATGAATGCAATAATATTTATGTATTTATTTATTTAATAATATTTTTTATTTTCATAAGCTGTAATAGTTCCTGAAATAGGCTTCATTTTCTTCATGCATTGTGTTATATGGGTCAGTGACGAATAAGGTTTTTAAAAGTGTAAAAAAACATAATGTAGATATAATTAATTTTGAAGTTTTATTAAGTGTTAACAATGAGATTATGTGTTTTTCATAATCAATTAACACTGATTTTGTCTTTTTTTTTACAAGATGGACAAAATTCGTCACCAAAAAAGTCATTCGGTTTAACCAAAATTTCGAAATGATGATATTTTCAAACAGTGATAACAGGCTGATTTCTAGCTAGCTAGCAAACAAAAGGATAATCAAACGTTTTATATTTAGTACAAGTTTTTAAAATATTACAACATTTTCCATGTTTTATAGCGGTTGTACCGAATGACCTGATGTTTCGGGACATGCGTATGAGCGAAAGTGAAAACATGAATCTTTCAAATAGTTAAGAGAGAGTTAGTTACTTTGCTTCACCATCATGTGGTCCTTTGCAGGCGTCTGAATGATGTCACATCCTGTCACATAATACTGACTGCATGACTTGATCCAAAATGGTCCCTTTATATCAGTTACTCCGAATTACATCAATGAAATAAATTTTTCCAGACATTGTTTCTCATAACAAAGCAACGACTTCTACAAATAATTTTAATACTATTTTGCTCTGTTGATATATTATGTTATAAAATCATGCCAGAATAAAAAAATATATACATTTATTACATTTTAAGATATTTTAATCACAAATAAAATGGCTGTATTGGCCTTTGGACGGTTAAACCGAATGACCTTTTGACACTTCAAAATCTTTAAAATACCTTTATATGTAGCAAAATATAATTAAAACCTTTTGGATTCAATAAAAGAGATCTAGTTGTACTACTTTACATACTTTGGATGTCATATCTTTTTTTTTTTATTATTATTAAGGCCTTTGGACAAAAAAATGCCCCGTCACGTCATTGACCCATATACTGTGTCTTTTCTTTTGATTTTGGAATGTCATTTGTACCACTAACACAGAAGGAATGTGTGTGACATGAATGTTGGCTGCAATGCACAGATAAAATTAAAAATAAACTGTTGCTTTTATTTAGAAAACCATATTAACAAATCTTTTGTGTTCACAGGCGAGCAGGATGAATCCATATGCAAGTCGTACATCACCCAAATCAAAAACCTGCGCGTGCAGATCGAAGATTGCGAGTCTCGCACAGTGGCCCGTATCCGACAGCCTGCGGGTAAAGATCCGCTCATAGACTGCAGTCAGAAGAGTGCGGAACAGAAGGTACGGCAGAAAAATCACTGTCTTGCCCACAACCTTTCTTTTCCTTTTATCCAGGTAAAAACTCCTGTGCAACTGAAATATGTGTATACATATTTTAATCATATTTGTGATTGTGATGAATGAGCAAATTTCACAAAACCTGTCAAAAACATGTCCGTCCTATTTCAGCCTAAAATCGTAGGGGGGAAAATTTATAATTTATGGCCATTGCTATTTTTTACCTCGTGACATTTTTCATGACTATTAAGTCTACAGTATTTCCCTCAAATTTTCTTCTTATTGTAATGCATCCAGATGTTTTGTAGCTCATTTATTGCAATAGCGAGTTTACATCTCGCAATTTAGACTTTTTTCTAAGAATGAAATGATATAAAGTCGCAATTGCGAGAAATAAAGTGAGAATTGCAAGATATAAACTCGCAATTCAATTGGACTTTATAACTCGCAATTATGAGTTTATATCTCACAATTCTCACTTTATTTCATTGCAAGTTTATATTATGCTACTGTAATTTACTGTATTATGCTACTATAATTCGGAATTGCAAGATATAAACATGCAATTGTGAAAAAAAAAAGTTTACTGCTTACTTTATTTCTCACAACTGTGATTTTATATCATGCATTTCTAAGAAAAAAAGTCTGAATTGTGAGGTAAAAAGTTGCAATTACCTCTTTTAGTTTTTATTCCATGGTGGAAACAAGCTTCCATAAAATTCTTATTACCATAGTGCAGAATAAATTAAAGACAGAACAACAAATACTGAAACAATTTGAGGTATAAAAGTAATGAGAATGAGATTTTTTCCCCCCTGAAAATATTGTCCCAATATTAAAAATATGAAGCTGAAAATACGCTTTTTTTTTCTTTTTTTTTTTTGATTATGGTGTCAAAATATGACTTGGACCATTTTCTTTGTCATATTTAACAAAATGGATCAGATCTTCTGAGAGTTTCTATTTCTGCTCAAACAGAAAGTGCATGCGGAGTTGGAAGGCATTAAGAAGAACCTGGATAAAGTGTCTCAGAAAGCTGAGGAGGTTCTGGCCTCCCCGGAGCAGTCCAGCACTCCCGTCCTGCGCTCAGAGCTGGCTGTCACCCTGCAGAAGATGGACCAAACCTACAACCTGTCCTCAGTGTACCTGGAGAAGTAAGAACCACTCTCAGCTAAGCAGTATTTGTCTTTTGAACAACATTTCCATCGTTCAGAATACTAGTCGCAAGCATGCTGCTTTTCATGTGTTTTGTCTCTAATTAATTAGTGTGTACACTACCTGTCAAATATTTGAAATAATTAAGATTTTTTGAAAGAAGTCTCTTATGTTCATCAAGGCTGCAAAAACTGCTGATAATAATAAGAAATGTTTCTTGAGCAGCAAATCATCATATTAGAATGATTTCTGAAGGATCATGTGACACTGAAGACTGGAGTAACGATGCTGAAAATTCAGCTTTGAACACCGGAATAAATTACATTTTGCAATATATTCAATGTTACAGTCAAATAAATGAAATAAAATGCAGCCTTGGTGAGCAGAAGAGAGTCTTAATTATTTCAAACTTTTGACCGGTAGTGTATTATTATTATGTACTAATTTAATCAGGAATAAGATTAGCTAAACTCTTTCCTCTGTAGACTCAAGACAATAGAAATTGTGATCCAGAACACAAAAGGGGCAGAAGATGTCGTGAAGAAATATGAGAACCGCCTGCGTGAGGTTCACACGGTTCCTTCAAACATCCAGGAGGTGGAGAACTACTGTTCTGAGCTCAAGGTAACATGGGATGGAAAATTGAGTGTCTTTGTTTTGTATGACACTAGGTGAATACTACTTATTTAATATGTAGATGATGATGTAGATCAGTGCTTGACTCCAATTTTTCCTTAATTTAAATTTCAGGATTCCAGAAGTTTTAAGTGAACTGCTGATGTAGATATATGAATAGAAGAAAATAAAATTGTGTAAAAAAAAGAGGCTATCGGTATTTTAAGCCAATTCAAACTGAGTTTAGTGGACATTTAATTGTCAATTCTGTTGCACCAAACTTAATAGCAAAATAATGTCTGTGTTCAGGTTTCCCAATCTGCCATTGTTTAGGCAAACAGATAGTCATGTGTTGGGCTGATTCATAAACTACCAGAATATGTTTTGAAGAGCCACAGTTTTGCACTGTTTGGGAAAAATCAACTTGCATAGGGTTGACTCAGCATATTATTCTTGGAAACTAGAAAGAATTTTAACATGGAAAAAACCACAGTTATACACCCAAAAATGAAAATTCTCTCATCATTTCCTCACCCTCATGGCAATACAAATATGCATGATGATCTTCTTTCTGTGGAACATGAAAGAAGGTATTTTAAAGAATGTTGGTACCCAAACAGTTCATATTCACTTCCATTATTTGGACCAAAAAATACAGTGGAAGTCAATGGGAACCGAAACTGTTTGGTTACCAACATTCTTCAAAATACAGGTTTGGAAAGACAAGATGGTGAGTAATTGATGACAGAACATTCATTTATGGGTGGACTGTTGACTGAGACAAAACTCTTTGCCCAATTGGTTATTTTAATGAAAAAGCATATATACTGTCTACTGTATGTACAATGTAGTTACATTAATTTTATTTCGGGATCAAGTCAACTTGTTCTTGTATGTTCAGAAAATGCGTGTGGAGGCAGAAACCCAGCGGCCTGTGTTTGATGATATGGAGGGTGAGCTGGCCAAGGCCACATCGGTCAGCCAGCGCATGCTTCAGGTTTACACTGAACGGGACACTGAGCTAGAACACTACAGACAGCTCCTGAGCAGCCTGCAGGACCGCTGGCGCGCCGTCTTCGCCCAGATCGACCTGCGTCATCGCGAGCTGGAGCAGCTTGGCCGGCAGCAGGGCTACTACAGGGAGAGCTACGACTGGCTCATCCGCTGGATCGCAGATGCCAAACAGCGGCAGGAGAAGATCCAGGCAGTGCCCATAATTGACAGCAAGACACTAAAAGAACAACTGGCACAGGAGAAGGTACTGAATGACACAAGCTTTCTATAAAGGGTGTTTCAAACTGCGCTTAAAGGTGCCCTAGAACGTCCTTTCACAAGATGTAATATAAGTCTAAGGTGTCCCCTGAATGTGTCTGTGAAGTTTCAGCTCAAAATACCCCATAGATTTTTTTTTTATTAATTTTTTTTAACTGCCTATTTTGGGGCATCATTAACTATGCACCGATTCAGGCTGCGGCCCCTTTAAATCTCGCACTCCCTGCCCCCCGAGCTCGCGACTATAAAACTAATATAACCAAACAGCTAATATAACCCTCAAATGGATCTTTACAAGATGTTCATCATGCATGCTGCATGCATGCTTTGGATCATGTGAGTATAGTATTTATTTGGATGTTTACATTTGATTCTGAATGAGTTTGATGGTGCTCCGTGGCTAACGGCTAATGCTACACTGTTGGAGAGATTTATAAAGAATGAAGTTGTGTTTATGAATTATACAGACAGCAAGTGTTTAAAAATGAAAATAACAATGGCTCTCTTGTCTCCGCGAATACAGTAATAAACAATGGTAACTTTAACCACATTTAACAGTACATTAGCAACATGCTAACGAAACATTTAGAAAGACAATTTACAAATATCACTAAAAATATCATGATATCATGGATCATGTCAGATATTATTGCTCCATCTGCCATTTTTTGCTATTGTTCTTGCTTGCTTACCTAGTCTGTTGATTCACCTGTGCAGATCCAGATGTTACTTGCTGCCCTTGTCTAATGCCTTTCATAATGTTGGGAACATGGGCTGGCATTATGCAAATATTGGGGGCGTACACCCCGACTGTTACGTAACAGTCAGTGTTATGTTGAGATTCGCCTGTGTCTTTTAAACAAATGAGATTTATATAAAAAGGAGGAAACAATGGAGTTTGAGACTCACTGTATGTCATTTCCATGTACTGAACTCTTGTTATTTAACTATGCCGAGATAAATTAAATGTTTCATTCGAGGGCACCTTTAACACTTTTTTAATTATTTCAAACTGTACTTTTTAAAAAATCATTACCAGCTTCACCTTACCTCATTAGATATTTATGCGCATTGTTGCAGTCACATCATAAACATCTGCTATGTTTCATTTCAATGTCTAAGTGAACTAAAAATAACAATGGCCAGTGAAATCAAATGCATTAATTGAAGTGACGAACAAAGTATTATTTTTGTAGTATGTTTCAGAGAGTTAAGTGCCAACATTTCCACAGATTGACAAACAGGGTTTACAAATGACCAGTGTGGCATCTTAAAATTTGAACAAAGTTTGAGCAGTGTGAAATATGGAAGATCAATACATTTTGAAAAAATGTCAGAAGAGGAGCTTCTGGAATATTAATTTCTGTGCATTAGTTCTCTGATACACATTGTGATTAATTAATTTATTTTTTAATTGCTTTTTTTAGCGCATTGAAAAGGTAGAAATATAATATACTGATTTTTCCCTCACAGAAACTTCTTGAAGAGATTGAGAAAAACAAAGAGAAAGTTGATGAGTGTCAGAAATATGCCAAAGCTTACATTGATACAATTAAGGTAAGAGATTTATACATTTGAATATGATTTCAAATGTAATATATTCCTGTGGTGCAAAGCTGAATTTTCAGCATCATTCCATTATGTTGTATCATAGTTTCCAAAAAATGTGAAGCAGCACAATGTTTTCAACATTGTTAATAATCAGAAATGTTTCTTGATCAACAAATCAACATATTAGAATGATTTCTGAAGGCTTATGTGACACTGAAGACTGGAGTAACGATTTGTTACTTGGAGTGCTACAATCATTATTATTATTATTTTTTTTTTCTCAGGATTATGAACTACAGTTGGTTGCCTACAAAGCTCAGGTAGAACCTCTGACTTCTCCTTTGAAGAAAACCAAGATGGACTCTGCCTCTGATAACATAATTCAAGAGGTTGGAAAAGCTCATAGATCAGTTCATTCTAATTTATACATTTGCATTAGTGGTTTACTCATGTTTGCATAGATTGCTGTGGTGTTTTATCATTTTAAATGTACAATTATGTTATCTTGTAATCTTGTAAAATAGTACAGCCGACCTACTGATATCATCTGAATGATCAAAATGCTTTATCTTTTTCATCATAGTATGTAACTCTGAGAACTCGCTATAGTGAACTGATGACGCTTACCAGTCAGTACATCAAGTTCATCACAGACTCACAGCGGCGCTTGGAGGACGAGGAGGTGCGTGACACCAAAGGGACCCTATTCATATCAGACTAACTTAACACACTAACATTAACCAATCCAACCAACCACTCATTAAAAAAATCATCTAGATATACTTAATGTATGGGTGACTCAACATTTATTCTGTCATTTTGGAAACAAAAGCTGTATGTGACAAACAGAAGTAAGCGACAGGTAGAATAAATATGTCCTGTCCAAATTATGTCTTGCTTAAAAAATAAGCATTAATAATCACATTATCTTTCAAGGACAATTTCTATTTTTTACACAAATTTTTTTTAGAAAAAGTTAGAATAGCTTATGAATCATTTGCACATACATTTTTTTTTTTAATCACCAACACTTACCAGCTGCTGTTGAGGTATTTTGAAATATTTTAACAGAGCAGAACATGTTATATTTGTACGTCAGACAGTGTCTGATACACACTAGGGAAAGCAAGTTGAATGAGGCCCACTTTTCCTATATGCTTTTCTCTTTTCTCACTACTGTATGTCTTTCAAACCCTAACCTTTGGTTTCTTTGCTTCTCCTAACTGCTTGCCAGTGCTTTGTCTTGATGATTGCTTGATCTTTTTTGGGCTCTAAAGAGGTAAAACTTTTCACTACGCTCTAGTCATCTTCATAGCCATGTTCCAGTATCCCTCTTCATGAATATTCTGAATTTCCTTCCATCAAGCTTATACTATTTAGCCTTTTTTTTTTTTTTTGGTAAATGTTATTGTACTTTTGTTTATTGTAGTTTTCTGATTCTCATAGCTATATTCTCTTAACTATAGCTATTCTCATGGAGTAAGTGTAAATAATTTTCTTTGAGAATCAGATTCCTACTGCCCTTATTTTTTTATTTTTCAAAGTAACTTGTAATGTTTTTTTTATCCTAACCCCTCCTCTTTATCTGTGGATCTGGACCTGCTTGTCTGCCTGAATCATTGCTTTTAACACCTATAGCTTACATTCCATTGCTAACGTTGGAGTACTTGCTTGCACTAATGGTATTTAGTTGTTCTGTTCATCTCACTATTTGGTCTGGCCACCAAATCAGGTTGTCTGAATGATGATATATCTTTAGAAAGTCAGGATTTTTTTTTTTTTTTTTGTTAACACTTAAAGTTGTGTTAATTGTGTGCTCAGTTTTCATCCATAGTCATTCTAGTTTATAACAAAAGCATATTGATTGCATACTATTAGACCGTTTTTTTCCTTGAATCACTTTGATTAATTGGAATGCAGTAAATGGTTTTCAGAGTGCTACCATTTGGGAGCTTCTCCCTCGCATGTCATGAGAGTATAGTGTTTTAAAGCAATGTCTTGTGTCTCCATACATTAATTATATCACATTTGACTATTAATTTATCTTAACCTCATTTGTCATGTTTGCATCTATACCTGTCTTTCTTTGAGCTAAACAAAAACCTTAACACTTAAAGAATTAGTTCACCGAAAACATGAACAATTCTGTCATCATTTGCTCACCCTCACCCATGTTATTCCAAACCTCAAATGTCTTTCTTGCTACCATGGAACAAAACGGTGACTTTTTGATAATGTTAATTTTGTTTTATGCCATGCAATTACAATGAATGAGATTTGAAGCTTTCAAACTTCAAAAGTGACAAAGCATGCTGACAGTCATCCATACAACTTCTGTGCTGTTTTCCAAGTTTTCTGAAGATATATAATAGCTTCAGAAAATTTAGAATATAATGCACAAGTCGCTTTTATGGTGCTTTCAAGGTGCTTTTTGTCATTTTGTAGCTTGACTTCTCCAGTTGTCATTATGTTGAAAAGACTGGCCAAGATATTCTTAAAAAAAATCACCTTTTGTGTTCCATGGAAGCAGAATATTATAGAAAGTCATGCAGGTTTGAAATTACAGAGTTAATAAATGATGATAGCATTTTCATTTTTTGGTAAACTAAATCTTTTAACACCCTGTCATGCTTGATCTTAATCATAATTTTCTTTACCATTTACTTCCACTAATACAGAAAGCTGCTGAGAAACTTAAAGCAGAAGAGAGGAAAAAAATGGCTGAAATGCAGGCAGAGTTAGACAAACAGAAGCAGCTAGCTGAAGCTCATGCCAAGGCCATTGCCAAAGCGGAGAAAGAGGCACAGGAGCTCAAGCTCATGATGCAAGAGGAGGTTAGCAAAAGAGAGATTGTTGCTGTGGATGCTGAAAGGCAAAAGCAGAACATCCAGCTGGAGCTGCATGAGCTCAAAAACCTCTCCGAACAACAGATCAAATCAAAGAGTCAACAAGTGGAGGAGGCTCTGCAAAGCCGAACCAAAATAGAAGAAGAGATCCGCATCATAAGACTTCAGTTGGAAACTACACTAAAGCAGAAGTCCACTGCAGAGGATGAGGTGAGGCAGCTTCGAGACAAGGCTGCAGAGGCGGAGAGACTTCGCAAAGTTGCTCAGGAGGAGGCTGAGAAACTTCGCAAACAGGTTAATGAGGAGACCCAGAAGAAGCGAATGGCGGAGGAAGAGTTAAAGCTGAAGTCTGAAGCAGAGAAAGAGGCTGCCAGGCAGAAGCAGAAAGCCTTAGATGACCTTGAGAAGCTCAAGATGCAGGCTGAGGAGGCAGAGAGACACATGAAGCAGGCTGAGATTGAGAAAGACCGACAAATTAAGCTCGCTCAAGAGGTAGCTCAGAAAAGTGCCACTGCTGAGCTGCAGAGCAAGCGCATGTCCTTCGTCGAGAAGACATCCAAGCTCGAGGAGTCACTCCGCGAAAAGCACGGTACTGTCATTCAACTGCAGGAGGAAGCAGAACGCCTCAAAAAGCAACAGGAAGAGGCAGACAAGGCAAGGGAGGAGGCTGAGAAAGAGCTTGAAAAATGGAGGCAAAAAGCCAATGAAGCCCTTCGTCTAAGGCTCCAGGCAGAGGAAGAGGCCCACAAAAAGACTCTAGCACAGGAAGAGGCTGAAAAACAGAAAGATGATGCTGAGCGGGAGGCCAAAAAACGTGCCAAAGCTGAAGAGTCTGCCCTGAAACAGAAAGACATGGCTGAGCAAGAACTTGAGCGGCAGAGGAAGCTTGCAGAGAGCACAGCACAGCAGAAGCTTTCAGCAGAGCATGAGTTGATCCGCTTGAGAGCTGATTTTGATCATGCTGAACAACAAAGATCTCTGCTTGATGATGAACTGTACCGTCTTAAGAATGAGGTCAGTGCTGCAGAGCAGCAGCGGAAGCAGCTTGAAGATGAGCTTTCCACAGTTAGAAGTGAAATGGACATACTTTTGCAGCTGAAGTCTAAGGCTGAAAAGGATAGCATGTCTACCACTGAAAAGAGTAAACAACTCTTGGAAGCTGAAGCTGCTAAACTGAGGGATCTTGCAGATGAAGCAGCCAAGCTCCGTGCCATTGCTGAAGAGGCAAAGAGGCAGAGGCAAGTGGCTGAGGAGGAAGCTGCAAGGCAGAGAGCAGAAGCAGAGAGAATTCTCAAAGAGAAACTTACTGCCATTAATGAGGCCACTCGCTTGAAAACTGAGGCAGAGATAGCTCTTAAAGAAAAGGAGGCTGAAAATGAACGCCTGAGAAGGAATGCTGAGCTTGAGGCTTACCAGAGAAAAGCTCTTGAAGATCAGGCAAGCCAGCACAAGCAAGACATTGAGCAGAAGATCGACAAGCTAAAGAAATCCTCTGAAATGGAATTGGAAAGACAGAAAACAATTGTGGATGAAACACTTAAACAGAAAAGAATAGTTGAAGAGGAGATTCGTATCTTGAAACTTAACTTTGAGAAGGCTTCATCTGGCAAGCTTGATTTGGAGCTTGAACTGAATAAGCTGAAGAATATTGCTGAGGAAACACAACAAAGCAAACTACAAGCTGAGGAGGAGGCAGAGAAGCTACGTAAGCTTGCCCTTGAAGAAGAAAAAAGAAGAAGGGAGGCTGAAGAAAAACTGAAAAAGATAACTGCCGCAGAACAGGAAGCAGCTCGACAGCGCCAAGCTGCCCAAGAAGAAGTGGAGCGTCTCAAAAAGAAAGCAGATGAGGCCAGAAAGCAGAAAGAAGATGCTGATAAAGAAGCTGAGAGGCAAATACATGCTGCCAGAGATGCTGCTGAGAAAGCAATTACAGCTGAACAGCAAATCCAAAGTGTTCTTGTTCAGCAGAAAGAGGACAGCCTGGTACAGAAAAGGCTCAGGGAGGAGTTTGAGAAAGCTAAAAAGCTTGCCCAAGAAGCAGAAAAGGCCAAAGAAAAGGCAGAGAGAGAGGCTGCCCTCCTCCGCCAACAAGCAGAAGATGCAGAGCGTCAGCGTCAGGCTGCCGAGGTTGAAGCAGCCAATCAGGCCAAAGCCCAAGAAGACGCTGAGAGGCTCAGAAAAGAGGCAGAGCTAGAGGCTGAGAAGCGAGCCCAGGCTGAGACAGCAGCACTGAAACAAAAACAGCTAGCTGATGAGGAGATGGTTAGGCACAAGAAACTTGCAGAACAGACACTTAAGCAGAAATCTCAGGTTGAGCAAGAGCTCACTAAAGTGAAACTGCGGTTGGATGAGACAGACAAACAGAAGACTCTCCTGGATGATGAGCTTCATCGCCTGAAGGATGAGGTTGGTGATGCTGTTAAACAGAAAGCCCAGGTAGAAGAGGAACTGTTCAAAGTCAAGATTCAAATGGAAGAGCTCATCAAACTTAAGCTTAGAATTGAAGAGGAGAATCAGCGTCTCATCCAGAAGGACAAAGATAATACTCAACAATTCTTGGCTGAAGAGGCTGAGAACATGAAAAAGCTTGCTGAGGAGGCTGCCAGGCTCAGCATTGAGGCCCAGGAGGCTGCTCGCATGAGACATCTTGCAGAGGCTGACCTTGCAGAGCAAAGAGCACTTGCTGAAAAGATGCTTAAAGAAAAGATGCAAGCCATTCAGGAGGCGTCTAAACTTAGAGCAGAAGCAGAAATGCTACAGAGACAGAAAGACCTTGCTCAAGAGCAAGCCCAAAAGCTGCTTGAAGACAAACAAATGATGCAGCAACGGCTTGAGGAGGAAACTGAGGGCTTCCAAAAATCATTGGAGGCTGAACGCAGGAGACAGTTGGAGATAGCAGCTGAGGCAGAGAAACTTAGACTTCAGGTTTCCCAGCTCAGTGATGCACAGTCTAAAGCTGAGAAGGAAGCCAAGAAATTCAAGAAGCAGGCAGATGAGATTAGTGCCCGACTTCATCAGACCGAGCTTGCCACCAAAGAAAAATTGACAGTTTTTGAAAAATTGGAAATACAGAGATTGAGCAGTAACAAAGAAGCAGATGACTTGCGCAAAGCCATTGCTGATCTTGAGAATGAGAAGGCAAAATTGAAAAAAGAGGCTGAAGAGTTACAGAAAAAGTCCAAAGAGGTATTGTGTAAAAGATGGCATAAATTGTTGCGTATGTCATTGTTAACCCTCTTTCCAAAAACTAACATTGCTTTTTTTTACAATTATGTTTCTATATTTAATTATAATCCATAATTCTTTCTCATTAATCTTAAAATTGACATTTACATCATTGAAAATTATTTGTCCGAATGTTTTTTTAGCACTGTTTTAACATTGTTCATTATTTCTTCTTTTACAGATGGCAAATGCTCAGCAAGAACAAATTAAACAGGAGAAAACTATTCTCCAGCAGACATTTATGTCAGAAAAGGAGATGCTGTTGAAGAAGGAAAAACAAATTGAGGATGAAAGGAAGAGGTTAGAGAGCCAATTTGAAGAAGAGGTCAAAA